>NC_069500.1:87426543-87464043 GCF_027579735.1 Bombina bombina | reverse complement strand
GGGGAGAGGGGCCCAAGAAAATTTTTGCCCAGGGTCCAGTCAATATTAAAAACGGCCCTGGCACCGGACATCGATGGCCGGTATCGTTGGTGGGTGGGAGCCAGTCTGGGAGGCGGGTGGGCGGCCATTGATGGGCTGTGTGATGTGGAGGGGGCGGGGTCGTGGGCGGGATCGCCGGGAGCGTGCACGGGTAGGGAGCGGGTGGGAACTGCTACATTACAGAAAGATATTGGGAAAAAAAGTGGCAGAGAGGGTGCTACAAAAATAAAATTAAAATGATCTAAGGGATCTGGGAGGGGGTGGGGGTTGGTCTTTGGGGGGGGGACAAGCTACACTACAGAAAAAAATATTAAAAATATAAAAAAAAATAATAATTTACTGTAAACTGGGTACTGGCAGACAGCTGCCAGTACCCAAGATGGCTACCAATAAGTTAGAGGGGGAGGGTTAGAGAACTGTTGGGGGGGGGATCAGGGAGGTTGGGGGCTAAGGGGGGATCCTACAGAGCAGCATATGTAAATATGCCTATTTTATAAAAAAAAAAAATTGTCAAAGATAGCTTTTATTTTAGTACTGGCAGACTTTCTGCCAGTACTTAACATGGCGGGGACAATAGTGGGGTGGGGGAGGGAAGAGAGCTGTTTGGGAGGGATCAGGGGGTGTAATGTGTCAGGTGGGAGGCTGATCTCTACACTAAAGCTAAAATTAACCCTGCAAGCTCCCTACATGCTACCTAATTAACCCCTTCACTGCTAGCCATAATACACGTGTGATGCGCAGCGGCATTTAGCGGCCTTCTAATTACCAAAAAGCAACGCCAAAGCCATATATGTCTGCTATTTCTCAACAAAGAGGATCCCAGAGAAGCATTTACAGCCATTTGTGCCATAATTGCACAAGCTGTTTGTAAATAATTTCAGTGAGAAACCTAAACTTTGTGAAAAAGTTTGTGAAAAAGCGAACAATTTTTTTATTTGATCGTATTTGGCGGTGAAATGGTGGCATGAAATATACCAAAAATGGCCTAGATCAATACTTTGGGTTGTCTTCTACACTACACTAAAGCTAAAATTAACCCTACAAGCTCCCTAATTAACCCCAGCACTGCTGGACATAATATACGTGTGGTGCGCAGTGGCATTTAGAAGCCTTCTAATTACCAAAAAGCAACGCCAAAGCCATATAAGTCTGCTATTTCTGAAGAAAGAGGATCCCAGAGAAGCATTTACAACCATTTGTGCCATAATTGCACAAGCCGTTTGTAAATGATTTCAGTGAGAAACCTAAAATTGTGAAAAAGTTTACATTTTTTTTTATTTAATCGCATTTGGCGGTGAAATGGTGGCATGAAATATACAAAAATGGGCCTAGATCAATACTTGAGGTTGTCTACTACACTAAAGTAAAGATAAAATTAACCCTACAAGCTCCCTACAGGCTCCCTAATTAACCCCTTCACTGTTGGGCATAATAAACGTGTGGTGCGCAGTGGCATTTAGCGGCCTTCTAATTACCAAAAAGCAACGCCAAAGCCATATATGTCTGCTATTTCTGAATAAAGGGGATCCCAGAGAAGCATTTAGAACCATTTATGCCATAATTGCACAAGCTGTTTGTAAATAATTTCAGTGAGAAACCTAAAGTTTGTGAAAAAAATTGTGAAAAAGTGAACTATTTTTTTTATTTGATTGCATTTGGTGGTGAAATGGTGGAATGAAATATACCAAAATGGGCCTAGATCAATACTTTGGGTTGTCTTCTAAAAATATATATATATACATGTCAAGGGATATTAAGGGATTCCTGAAAGATATCAGTGTCCCAATGTAACTAGCGCTAATTTTGAAAAAAAGTGGTTTTGAAATAGCAAAGTGCTACTTGTACTTATTGCCCTATAACTTGCAAAAAAAGCAAAGAACATGTAAACATTGGGTATTTCTAAACTCAGGACAAAATTTGGAAACTATTTAGCATGGGTGTTTTTTGGCGGTTGTAGATTTTGGGGGTCAAAGTTAGAAAGTGTGTTTTTTTCCATTTTTTCCTCATATTTTATATATATTTTTTATAGTAAATTATAAGATATGATGAAAATAATAGTATCTTTAGAAAGTCCATTTAATGGCGAGAAAACCAGTATATAATATGTGTGGGTACAGTAAATGAGCAAGAGGAAAATTACAGCTAAACACAAACACCGCAGAAATGTAAAAATAGCCTTGGTCCCAAACGGACAGAAAATGGAAAAGTGCTGTGGTCATTAAGGGGTTAATTATTTATTTTGCAAACTTTTGTTGTAAAATACATCTAAAAATTATGCTTGTTTCACTTTCTCCCAGGGAGGCTAACGTTAATGCAAAATTATTCTTATATATGAAGGTTTATAATCATGTACCTTACAGTTTGTGTTTAAGTGTAGAACTAAGTGTATAGGTATTCCCAAGCAAGTCATAAAAATGACACTTCTGATTGGCTCACCAGTCATATCCTTTCCAGGATCAGCAATTAATTTTTAAATTTAAAGTAATATACCAATATTTGCTGTGCCAAAGGCAGTAAGTGATTACACAGAATGACACCCACGCCATTCTATATGACCATATTTAAAGCTAAGTGACATTATAATGATATTTATTTTTATATCTATACAATTGTATATTTTATTTAAATAATGATCATCTTAAATCTAGCTTACAGATAGGAATTTATTTTTTTAAATTGGAAAATTGTTTAAAATTGCATGCCCTATCTGAAACATGAAAGTTTAATTTTGACTTGTCTGTCCCTTTAAGTATTGCTAATCCTAGTTTATTATATAATTAACACTCAAGTTTGCAAGCAGGGCACTGCTACATGCGACTGCAGCTTCCCACTTTCACACAGGCGGTATTTAGCTCCTTTGTGATATTTTACATATGTGTTTAAACCTCTTTACAGGTGCTGAACACACAGCATGATAGGACAAGCATTGCCAAAAATAATCAAAACGCTGTAAATATTTAGAGTATATATATTTTTAACACTAAAATGTTCCTTTAAAAAAAAAATTAAATGTATTTATTTATAAATTATATTGCTCCTTGATGGTTATCTTTAACTTAATTATTCCTAAACTAAGCTCTACTATCTATAGATTTATAGGAAAACTATTTTTATTATTTTTTTTTTTAGATACTTGAAACCATATGAAATTTTACATAAGGTAGCCTTAACATATTTCTTTATGTCTCTGAAAACAATGATGACAAATGTGTTTAACGGTCCAAATATAACTCCTCTCTGTTATAGATAAATCTATATAGTATTTCCATATATAAAGATCAGAAGGTTACACACACTTTTACAGAGTGATAATGGTCGTACCCTAATGTCACGAGCCAAAGGAACATATGATGAAGTTTGCTTTATTATCTGTCTGCAGCACAGCAAACAACATGAAAGATCTTTTTAGGAACGGGCCGGCCTAAAACCATTATACAGATTGGGACTGCAGAATTCCACAGCTCACATAGTAGAACATGGACAGATTTTTAACTTCTCAAATGTCATATTTAGTTACAGTCTTAACTGTGTTAGTGAAAAGATGACAAATCCAGCTTGGCGTGTCTATTATGTATCACCCATAAGTTAATCTCCACTATGAGTCAAGTGCGATCGCTGTTAAGAACCTTAGGCCAGTATTTTAAACTCAAGTTCTCAGATATCCTAATAGACCACATGTGAAAGATGCTCCCCTTTCGGAGCAAAAGTGAATCAGTACCACAGACATCAAACAACCAGATACGGAAATACCTAAATTTTAACCTATTAGAGGTAGGTAATAAAATAAGAGCAAGGGCGAAAAACGTGTTCCAATTTGATGCTGTGTTTCTTTCATTTAGAGAAAGCCAAGGCGTAGCAGATTGGTTAGAACCATAACGGTATGCTTAGGTGCAGTTCTTATAAGGAGACTGATGTTTTTATGACCATAGATATTCACAAATTAGGTACTAGATAAAATAATACTATCCAACCAGAGGCATATTTTAGCCTAGTCCAACAAGTCTATGTGGAGGGGACAATCACGTTTTGAGTGTATATTATAAGGCATGGTGCCCCTTCACACTTCTAAACATGTCAAACATTTAATTTTTTTATTTTTTTTAAGCTAAAGTGTTGGTGTCAAGCAGATTTCCTAGTGTCTAAAACAGAACATTCCCTAGTCTAAAGCAATACATTCCTTTTATTGGTTATAAAAATTGTGAATACAAAAATACATTGGTTGAGAATAAACCTGATGAATTATAGTTTATACATTTTAAAATCTGATTGGGAACTTAAAGAGACATGAAACCCAATTTTCAACAACTTTCCACACAACTACACACACACATATATATATATATATATATATATATATATATATATATATATATATATATATATATATATATATATAAACTAAAAAGAGTACAGGACAAATGGCTTATCAAAATTTTGAAAATATTTATGTTGTGTAAGATTATAATTTTAATGTGGTGCAGACCCTATAAAAAATTATTCTTCAACAAACTACAAGAGGGAGGAGAACAAGGACCATCAAAAATTTCCTATGGCCCTGAACAGATAGGGAATCAAGCACTCTTTTTTTTAAGAAATAGCTCAAAGGTATAGCTAAATTAGACAAATTAAATAAATCTCTGACCAGTACAATCACAGAGAACAGTAAATATTTTATTAATAGTACAGAAAGAAAGAAATCCTAACTGTCCAAACATAGCAATAAGCCTAGAAGTGCGCTGGCCTCAGATATATATTAGCAACACAAAGTAAAATATGTTGAACAAACAATATAGTACATGTGGCCAATTAGAACCCTGAAGATGTGCACATCATAATCACAATAATGGCAAAAATACAATCCAAAGACACCTAGTACACTGCTACACCCAAGCTGTACACGGTACCCAAGTCAATACAAGGGATAATTACCGGACAGGTAAATTTTAGGGATCTAAGTAGTGATAGGTGCTTTGTAAAGATTTCAGGAACAACAATAATGGCAGTATAGCAACAATTACAAAGAATTACATACAAGTATGAAGAATAACTATTGCAATGGTTATTAGCAATAAGATAGATAGTGGAACATAGTAATACATCCTCCATAATGAATTGGCTCAGTACTGCAGTTACATAGAGACACAGCAGTTTACATAGAGATGCCTGCATATATTGAGATAAAATTCTCACAAGAGTGTATTGCTGAAAAAAAACAACCAAATCACACCAGGATGATTTTCCACATATAGCGGTATTGTTTTCAGTCGAACTTAGCATAAGTCCAAGGTATGCAAAATGGGATAAGTGCTGCCAAAGCTGCATGCGTGTTAGTAAAGCATGGTACGTATTATTGCTGAAGATGTTGTATGAAAACAGCAAACAAGCCAAATGAGCAGTAGGAGTCAGTCCAGGCTAACCCCCCATATTGCATGTGAAAGCAGCTATATTCCTGTGTTAGACCGTAAGCGTGCACTTATCTGATTCTGGAGGTGTCCACAATTGAGGTCCGCTGTTTGTTATTAAGTTACCGATTGCCTCCTGAGATACTGCCTTATAATTGAGTCCAATGAAATAGTTTGCTGTTCGAGTACTACACGCTGAGATGCTGCAGCGTGGTAGGATTGCGTGCTTGCTTCCGGGTTGGTCACATGTGCGTCCGTGATCCAATGCCTACGATCCTGATCATTTCACCCACAATGCCAAATGATAGACGGGGCTTCCTCAGGGCGGATGGCTGTTCAGGGCCATAGGAAATTTTTGATGGTCCTTGTTCTCCTCTTGTAGTTTGTTGAAGAATATATATATATATATATATATATAAATATGCTGTATTCAAGGGAAGATGCACTCCAAACATGCCCTGGGTGCAGCAGACCAATACATAAAAATAGAAAAAATAGAGCGCACTCCAAAGGGAACTTAACAACAATGTGTCACTTTTATTAGTGAACGTTTTTGGACCAGCAACAGTTCGTCCTCAGACCAAAAAAGTGTATATATGATATACACTTTTTTGGTCTGAGGACGGACTGTTGCTGGTCCGAAAACGTTCACTAATAAAAGTGACACATTGTTATTAAGTTCCCTTTGGAGTGTGCTCTATTTTTTCTATTTATATATATATATATATATATATATATATATATATATATATATATATATATATATATATATATATATATACATACATACAGTATATATATATATATATACACACATATACAGTATATATATATATATATATACATACATACACACACACACACACACACACATATATATATATATATATATATATATATATATATACATACACACACACATACATATATAAAAATATATATATATCTATATACACACACACACACATATAAATATATATATGTGTGCGTGTGGGTGGACAGAAAAAAAGACGAAATGACATACATAATGGTAATAAAACCTTGTTTATAACCTATTTACCTTTTTCTTTCTCTCTCTGCAAATATGTTTAAACAGAGAAGTAGAATTAAGATATATTTTCACAGCAACTTTATCTTACTAATGATGAATATCTATGAAGGTCAAACACTCACAGTACATTTTGTAAACACATACTAATAAAACGCTGATGGCACATTCACCATTTTTACATACTTGCTTTGACCTGCCATATTCTTGGGCAGCAGCCACATTTTAGTGCCAGCTGAATCACCGGTAAACCCCAACAGAGTTTAAATTACACTGCAATATGACCACATCCCACAATAAACTAAATGACCAGAGCCAGATTATAAAACGGCTAAATGTTTATTTGACCCTTTAGCGAACTTGAATAGATGCAGTTAGTAAAAACTAACATAAAATGAAGCCAACATACCAGTTACTTCTGAGAGTTTACAAATTTGTGCACATCTTTATGCTGTGCAATACTACCCTAGTAATGAACATCACTAGGAATATTAAATCTGAGATTTTGGAAGTTTGGATAATAGCAGTATACAAAATAAAGGGATTGTCAGCCCCCCCCAAAAAAATTGCAGCCAAATTTTGAGGTTCCATAAGAGGTCGAAATGTTTATATTCTATACATTTCTTAATCCAAACAAATAGTTGTGAAAACACCTAACATGGCTTTAAAAAAACTATTTAAACTTTATTAACAACTCAAACATACAGCAAAAGCTTCTAATAACCAAGTTTTCTTGTCTACACAGAAATTAATCAGAGTTGCTAAATCTCTACATACAAAGATATTTAAAGGTAAAGACAAAAACCCAGAACCAATAAAAAAAATAAACATTCTACAGAAAATTCTTGAAGTCTCATTACCACACTTAAAGGGACGCTGAACCCCAAAAAAATTATTTTGTGATTCAGATAGAGCATGCAATTTTAAGCAACTTTCTAATTTACTCCTATTATCACATTTTCTTCATTTTCTTGCTATCTTTATTTGAAAAAACAAATTATGCTTACCTGATAATTGTATTTCCATTGTGGGGAGGAGAGCCCACGGCTTCATTCATTGCTTGTGGGAATTAAGAACCTGACCACCAGGAGGAGGCAAAGACACCCCAGCCAAAGGCTTGAATACCTCCCCCACTCCCCTCATCCCCCAGTCATTCTGCCGAGAGAACAAGGAACAGTAGGAGAAACATTAGGGTATAAATGGTGCCAGAAGAATATATTAAATTTAGGTCCGCCAAACAGAGATACGGGCGGGGGCCGTGGACTCTCCTCCCCACGATGGAAATAAAATGATCAAGTAAGCATAATTTATGTTTTCCATCTAAAGGGGAGGAGACTCCATTGCTTCATTCATTACTTGTGGGAAACATATACCCAAGCTCTTAAAGGACACTGAATGAAACTGGGAGGGTAAAAATGCGGACCCCTAATCTGAGGGCACCACAGCCTGTAGAACCTTTCTCCCAAAAACAGCTTCCGCAGAAGCAAAAACGTCAAATTTGTAAAACTTAGTGAAGGTATGCAAGGAGGACCAGGTAGCCGCCATGCAAATCTGCTCCATAGAAGCCTCATTTTTGAAGGCCCAAGACGAAGCCACAGCTCTAGTTGAATGAGCCATGATCCTCTGAGGAGGCTTATGTCCCGCTGTCTCGTAGGCCAAATGGATCAAGCTCCTCATCCAAAAGGACAAAGAAATATCAGACGCCCTCTGACCCCTACACTTTCCTGAATACACAACAAAAAGTGACTTAGGTTGTCTGAACTCCTTTGTAACCTGAAGATAGAATTTCAAAGCACGAACCACGTCCAGATTATGAAGTAATCTCTCCTTAGGAGAAGAAGGGTTAGGACATAAAGAAGAAGCAGCTATCTCCTGATTGAAGTTACGGTTAGACACCATCTTGGGGAGAAACCCCAAGCCTGTGGAAAGAACAGCCTTATTCGCATGAAACACCAGATAAGGGGGCTCATATTGTAAGGCCGCCAGCTCAGAAACTGCGTGCCGAAGCAATGGCCAACAGAAAGAGAAATTTCCATGAGAGAAGTTTTATATCAAGAGAATGCATAGGTTCAAACGAAACATTCTGCAAGACCCTAAGTACCAAATTTAAGCTCCAAGGGGGAGCAGTCTGCCTAAAAACAAGCCTGATTCGAGACAGAGCCTAAACAAAAGATTGTACGTCAGGTAGATTAGCGAGTCTCCTGTGCAACAGAACAGATAAATCCAAAATTTGTCCTTTTAGGGAACTAGCGGCGAGACCCTTCTCCAGACCTTCTTGGAGAAAAGACAAAATCCTGGATAACTTCACCCTATGCCAAGGGTAGCCATGACTCTCACACCAAGACAAGTAAGTCCTCCACACCTTATGGTAGATTTGTCAAGTGACCGGCTCTCTTGCCTGAACTAGATAGAATGTCAATCACATTTTCAGAAAAACTCCTTTTTGCCAAGACTAAAGTTCAATCTCCATGCAGTCAGTCAGAGAATTGAGATTTTTATGTTGGAAAGGAGTTTTCTTTCTCCAAAGGCGTGGGACTGCTATGGGCGCTAAATTTGCGCCAGCCTATGCTAACATCTATATGGGCGTTTGGGAGCGGTCCCACGTCTTTGGAGAGAAATCCCTTTAGAGAGTGTATACAGGTTTACAAGCGCTATATAGATGACCTCCTCATCATTTGGTCCGGTACTGAGGAGGAGGCCATCTGCTTTGTTGATACTCTTAATAACAATGAGTTTGGCTTCCAATTTACCCATCAATATCATAAAACAAGTATAGCATATATGGATGTTCTCTTGTCAGGTAATGCCAGTACTTTTAAAATTACTAGCTCTCTCTACAGGAAGCTGATCTCCTCTAATACTACATTACATGCGAATAGCTGCCATCCAAAGCATACTGGATTTGGAGTGGCTAAAGGGCATTTTATTTGCATTAAACGTAACTGTTCACAGGAGGCGGATTTCACCTCTGAAGGTCAAAAGATGAAACTGGCTCTTATACAGAGAGGTTATAAGCCTAAAACCATCAATAGCGCATTTTTAGAAGTCTCAAGACACAATAGAACAGATCTATTGGGTGACTGAAATGTTCGAACTAATGTTGGTTTTGACAAAACAAGACCCCTTTTTGCTACCACTTTTAGTCCACAATCTAATGAGATATGTGGAATTATCTCTAAACATTTACCAAAATCTATATAACAAGAACTGTTGGTTCTTTTCTATCTCCATTGTTATATTACATATACTACAATTTATTACTTGTATTTTTGTTTATATAATTATAATTATCAAGTACATTTATTCAGGGTTTTGAACATAAACATATAAATGTACCTCACATATAATAATGTGCTTTTCAAGTTAATGTCTTTCTGATGCATTATTGTGATTAATTTTAGATTCCCTGCCTGTCTCCTAAACGTCATGGCTATTTTGGGGTTAACTACAAGTTTAGGATTTAACTACAGCATATTTGTTTTCCCCCAATTTTTTTCTCTTCTTTTCTCTTTTCTTAAACTTAGTTTTCCTTGCTTATATTTTTATATATATAACATTTAATTATGGGGATCTGTAGTGTGGGTTGGTGATTTACATGTTATGTACTAAAGGGTGACATACTTACTATTCAGAACCTGTCCCTTTAATTCTCACAGGTGTTAAGTGCTTCCAATTATGCAGCAGCCAATCAATTTGTTTTTAATGGTTTAAATGTTTTCACAATATGATGTTACTTATGTCTAGGAATAAGGCCTGACGGCCGAAACGCATAAGGCAGCCTGCACACTGCTGTTTTTTATGGTTTTTGCTATTATCAATAAAGGATTCTTTTTATATCTACCTTGGTGCTTTGCATGACTCGCTGGTTTTTCGTTTTTGGATGTTGAAAAGGACCCTGCTCCAGCAGATCCCTGCGACAGGGTAACCTCCATGGCGGAGAGGATGACATCCCCATCAGATCCGCAAACCACGTCCTCCTCGGCCACGAAGGAGCAATCAGAATGGAGGATACTCCCTCCTGCTTTATACGAGCCACTACACGAGGAAGAAGCGGTAACGGAGGAAATATGTATACTAGACCGAACCCCCAAGGCATTGCCAATGCATCTATTAGCTCCGCCTGGGGGTCCCTCGACCTCTATGTGTATCGGGGAAGCTTGCAATTCAACCTTGATCCTATGAGATCGATCTCCGGCGTCCCCCATCTGAGACAGATCTCCGCAAACACTTTGGGGTGAAGAGACCATTCCCCCGGATGAAAATTCTGCCTGCTGAGAAAATCCCCCTCCCAGTTGTCCACACCCGGGATGTGAATCACAGAGAGCGAACAGTTGTGGGTCTCTGCCCACTCCAGGATCCGAGACACCTCCCTCATTGCCAGGGAGATCCTGGTGGTTGATGTAAGCCACCAAGGTAATATTGTCCGTCTGGAACCTGATAAAGCTAAAGTCACCCAGACGAGGCCACGCCTTCAGAGAATTGTAGATCGCTCGAAGCTCCAGAATATTTATTGTAAGAAGAGCCTCTAAGCGAGACCTCTTCCCCTGTGCCATCTTAGCACCCCAAACAGCTTCCCATCCCGCCAGTCTAGCGTCCGTGGTAACAATCTCCCAGGACGGTCTCAGGAAGGATGTCCCCATGGACAGGTGATCCGGGCAGATCCACCAGGAGAGGGAAAGCCGAGTCCACGCATCCATGTATATTGGCTGCGACAGATCTGAATGATCGCCGTTCCACTGTTTCAACATGCACAATTGAAGAGGTCTGAGATGAAACCTGGGGAATGGAATGATGTCCATGCTGGAGACCATGAGCCCAATCATCTCCATGCACTGAGCTACAGATGGTCTCACTGTAGACTGGAGGGCAAGACAGGTAGACGCCATCTTTGTGCATCGCTTGTCCGTGTGAGATCTTCATGGACACGGAGTCTATGATTGTGCCCAAGAACTCCACCCTGGTACTGGGAACCAGAGAACTCTGCTCTAGATTGATCTTCCAACTGTGAGATTGAAGTAACAGCAGCAGGACCCTGGTGTGGGCCTCTGCCAGATGGGATGATGGCGCCTGAACCAGAATGTCATCCAGGTACGGCGCCACCACGATGCCCTGAGATCTGGCTACTACTAGAAGGGCCCCCAGGACCTTCGTGAAGACTCTCGGGCCATCGCCAGACCGAAGGGAAGAACCACAATCTGGAAATGCTGATCCAGAAAGGCAAATCTGAGGAACCTGAAATGGTCCCTGTGAATCGGAACATGAAGTTAGGCATCCTTCAAGTCTATAGAGGTCATTAGCTGCCTCTCTTGAACTAGGGGCAGAATGGATCTGATTGTTTCCATTTTGAACGATGGAACGGACAGGAACTTGTTTAAACATTTGAGGTCCAGAATTGGGCGGAACATGCCCTCCTTCTTTGGGACCACGAACAAATTGGAGTAATACCCTAGACCCCTTTCTGCCTGGGGTACTGGTACAATAACCCCTAGAGTGGAGATATCCCGCACGCAACCCAGAAAGGCCTCTCTTTTTTCCGGCCTTGAAGGTTTGACAGCAGGAATCTGCCCCTGGGCGGAGAGGACTTTAACCCTATCCTGTACCCTGGGCGACTATTTCCAGAACCCTGGGGTCCTAAACGTCCTGCAACCAGGCGTCTAAAAACAGAGACAATCTGCCCCCCCACTCGGTCCGCAGACCAGTCGGGGGCCGCCCCTTCATGCGGACTTAGTCTCGGTGGGCTTCTTGTGCTGTTTAGACTTGTTCCAAGCTTGAGCAGGCTTCCAGGGACACTTGGTTTGGTCTGCTTTCACAGCGGGCTGTTGGCGTTGCGCCTTATCCCCACGAAAGGGATGAAAATTAGCACCCTTAGGTTTCGCCTTCTTATCCTGAGGAAGGAAGGCACCCTTGCCTCCCGTAACTGTGGATATGATAGAGTCTAGCCCTGGACTGAACAGGATCTTGCCCTTAAAAGGCAAAGACAGCAGCCTCGTCTTAGAGGTCATGTCTGCCGACCATGATTTTAGCCACAGAGCCCTGCGTGCTAGAACCGAAAAACCTGATAACTTAGCATTCAGGTGGATAATCTGCATATTAGCATCACAAATGAAGGAATTGGCCATCTTTAGGGCTTTAATCTTTTGCTACACCTCATCGAAAGAGGGTTCACCCTCAATCATATCAACTAAGGCATTGCACCAATATGAGGCAGCTCCTGCAACCGCGGCGACCGCCGCCACTGGTTGAGAAACAAACCTTGTGTGTTGAAACATCTTTCGTAACATGTTTTCCAACTTTTTATCCATAGGTTCCTTGAACAAAGAACTTTCCTCTAAAGGGATCGTCGTGCACTTAGCGAGCGTGGAGATGGCCCCATCCACCTTGGGAATGGTCCCCCACAACTCTAGCTGGGCCTCCGGGATGGGGAAAAGCTTTTTAAAGTGAGAAGAGGAGGAAAAGGAAAAACCTAACCGCTCTCACTCGTTCTTTATAATATTCGCCATCTTGACAGGAATCTGGAAAGTCTGGGAGAGCACCCTGTCCTTGTAAACCTTATCCAACTTAGGAATGGAGGGCTCTTCTGGAAGCTTGGGTTCTAAAGTAGCCAGCACTTGCTTTAATAAAAAAACGCAAGTTCTCCATCTTAAACCGAAAGCCGGGCTCCTCTGCTGCCGGAGGTTTAGATTACACGGACTCCAACCCGGAAAGGGCCCCTTCCAAAGCGTCGGACGGGGCTTTGTCATCGTACCACCCTACTGGGGCGTCCAACAGAGACAAATCCTGGGTCGGGTCGCTATGAAAAGCTCTACGCTAGCGCTTAGCAGAACGCGGCAAAGCATGGATCACCTTAGCGACTGCCATTTCAACCTGATCCGCGAAATCAGGTGGCCAAGAAATCTCCCTCGAAGGGGTAACAGTCGGACCCTGGGGTGCTGCATGTGGGATAGGGGACACCATTGGGGAACACACCTCACAGGACGGAGATCCCTCAGAGGTGGACTACTCAGTAGTGCTAGACATTCTCCTATGTTTGGAAGTCGTAACCTTCTCAAGGCATGTGGAACTCAGTTGCACAGGCTGGTCTACCAAAACCTCACAATAAACACAGGTATAGGACATAGTTAAAGAGGGAGAACCCTCTAACGCGTCAGAATCCTCCATAGCCTTTATTAAAAAAAACTAAGACAGGCACCTTTATAACCACCAATGACTGGGGCACTCACTACCTCCTATGACCCGGACTGTAGAAACCGCTTTGTCTCCTCCATCGTAGATCAGACCGGAAGTGAAGAGGCCCCACCCGGTCACAAGGATGTCTACGCAGGACTGCCCCTGCCGAGGAGAAAACACGCCCAAAAAAATGCCCAAAGCTCCCGGAAGAGAACCTGTCAGTTCCACAAAAATGCCCGAGTCGCACCTTGCACATAACACAGCAATCACATAATAAACTCATCATGTACATACCCCCCTGTTCAATAATCCCCTTATAGGAATATTAACCCTTGATTCTATAAAGATAAAGGTGCCACACCGTGGCCCTGTCTTTTGTCTTATCATTATATAAAAATAAAACAATCTTACCAGAATCTATGCTGTGGAACAGGAACACTGACCTTCAAGTGTGACAGGTGATAGCTGCGCTCTTGACATTGACTTGAGAGAAGAACGCAATCTGGAGCCAGACAATTTTTGGTTCAGACCCTGGACAGCACTTGTTTATTGGTGGGTGAATTTATTAACCAATCAGCAAGAATAACCCAGGCTGTTCACCAAAAATGGTCCGGCATCTAAACTTACATTCTTGTTTTTTAAATAAAGATACCAGGAGAATGAAGAAAATTTGATAATAGGAGTACATTAGAAAGTTGCATGCTCTATCTGAATCATCAAATAAAATATTTGGGTTCAGTGTCCCTTTAAAATGAATATAAGGTAGATACCATTAAAGACGAGCATTTCAATATCAACATTTTCTGAACAAGTCACCAACAGGGAGTGGGACAGGGCCTACCCCTAGAGAGCTTAATATCTAAGTGGTATATTTTATAGGTACCCATATACACACACATATGCATACACTCCAATATGGTATTGGCTATGAAGAAATATGTCTATGTCCAACATAGCACATTACATCATGTGGTTTGTAATGCTGCACATGTAAAATCAACACAGCGCTGCCGCTTTGTGACTTCTTTAAAAGGGACATGAAACCCAAATTGTTTCTTTCGTGATTTAGATAGAGCATACATTTTTAAACAACTTTCCAATGTACTTTGTTTGTCCAATTTGCTTCATTCTCTTGGTATCCATTGTTGAAAAGCATATCTAGATAGGCTCAGGAGCCGGGTGCTAGCTGCTGAATGGTGTCTGCACAAATATGCCTCTTGTGATTGGCTTACCGATGTGTTCAGTTAGCTCCCAGAAGTGCATTCCTGCTCTTTCAAGAAAGGATACCAACAGAATAAAGCAAAATTGATAATAGAAGTAAATTAGAAAAATGTTTACAACTGTATACCTTATCCAAATAATAAAAGAAACATTTTGGGTTTTATGTCCCTTTTAAAACATAACACCAGTTATGCATGGGGAGAACACAAAATACTGTGACTCCCATACACACAATTACAGCAGCCACAGCTAGAATTCTACATAACAATAAAACATACTTAGGGCTAGATTTACCAAAGCTGAGGCGTACAGGGGCACGTATACGCGCCCCTGTATGTCTCAGCGCGCCTGTGGAGGGGCGAAATTACTCGCAGGTAATCACCATTGTACACGAGCGCAATTTTGCGCTCGTGAGCAAACCTGACCCCTGCCCCCGCACAGCCAATCACGCGCGGGCAGGAGCTGCCAATCTCCTCGGTCGGACTCGACCGCGGAGATTGAATTTCGCCACCTTAGAAGTGGCGAAGAGGTTAAGGAAGCCGCGGTCTGGTGACTGCTGCTTGATAAATTATGGCGAGCAAGTTCTTGTGAGAACTTGCAGCCGTAGGGCTTTGGTAAATCGAGCCCACATTGACTAGCACACAAATTGGATTACAGCCTTCTCTGGCTGCCAATGGGTTAAGCAGTGAACTGCATATTATATAGAAATGTCTCGCTTAGTCATTCTGTCATTGAAACGGTTATAAAGTTTCTTGTGTGTCTCAATCTATTATATAAGCTGGCAGTACACGTGCGAATCACATTGCACAACAGCATGACCACTTGGAAGTTTACTTTAAATACAACAGCTTCCAGTGACTAAGGCCTGTAGGCAAACAGAGTAGGAGGATTTGGTGTTTAAAAGAAAACTTCAGATAACCTTTGCTAAGCTGCTGCGTAACTTGTATTTTAGATTACATGCGATTAATGCATTATGTGTATTATGAATAGTTCAGGCTTATGCTTAGAATACTTATTAAAAGGGAAACATCATTTTCTGTCACCCAAGGAGCTACATTTAATATTCAGAGGTCAATTACCTGAGGCACATAAAAGAGTAACAACAAAATGCACTAATGTTTTAAGCAAGAAATAGTGCAATGATAAAATGCTCTATGTCTTTAAAAGGATAGGAAAGGCAAAATTAAACTTTCATGATTCAGATAGAGACTTTTAAACTAACTTCTATTTTAAAATGTCCTTTGTCCTCTTAGTTAAAAAAGAATACACACATATCTTACACTAGTGGGAGCTAGCTGCTGATTGGTGCCTGCACACATTTGTCTTTTGTGATTGGCTGACTAGATATGGTCATCTTGCTGCCAATAGTGCAATGCTGTTCCTTCAGTGAACGAAGCAAATTTGATAATGTGATAATAGAATTAAACTAGAAATTTGTTTAAAATTGTATGTTCTATCCCAGTGATTTTTAACCACTGTGCCGCCATCGCAGAGGCAGACTGACAGGCTCATCAGGCAGACGGCATCATTTACAACAGGACATATTGACATTCATTTTGATTGTTTGTGAATGAATGTCAATATGTCATGTATTGTAAATGAATCATTAGGTGAGTGGCCGCCCTGCTTTGAGCAGAGTAAACTCAGGATGCGGGTGACAGTACAGTCGCGACGTAAATTATGCTATTGACAGGTCGGAAGTTGTCTGCTTAAACATGTTAATTTGTTCAGCTTGGTGAAGAGCGAGATTTACGGCTGACATTGGCCGTCTCACTCCACGGGTTCTGTCTCCTGTCTACTACTTGCTGGGAACCAGGTGAGGTTAACAGGGCCTATTAACCCATTATGATAATGTCCTTAATTTAATAAAGTGCTAGGTAGAACACTCTCACTGAATGCTATAGGTATGCCCATGCTTTTTGGCTCGTTCTGGAGAATATAAAAAAACAAAAATCCAGATGGCAAACCGATACGAACTCACAAATATTACATAACCTTTATCTGAGCATGTACGCTTATGTTACGTTACAACGGTTACAATATAAAAATAGATTGACCTATATTTATAGTGCAGTCATATTGTAATTTTAAGTATTTTATGAAGAAAAAAACTAAATCAGTAAGGATAGTGATGTACCTAAAAAAAAAAGTAAATTGTACTAAATAAATCATTTCCATGTCAACTCTCCTCAGATGCAGTCAACAAAGAGTTGTCCCCCTTTAAAGCTAATTAACAGAAAGCCAACACCCCGACTTTTTTCAAGTATTAGAAGTACCCCCAAATAATACTGGACAGCATTTTTATGTAAAAAGCACTGAATGAAAATAGGAAAGAAGTAAACTTTGTGACTACTTCTAGGCCGGGAACCAAGCCATGATATGCAGCTAATTACAGTAAGTACAATAAAACTAACCATAAAATTCATGCTGAAAAAATTTATTTTAAAAACCAAAACATTAAACATAAATGTTCTACTAAATTTGGTATTGCTGATGCACAAATATCCATTTTACATTACTTAAAGTGAAGGTAAAGTTTTAGTTATTAAACTTCTTTCCCTGTAAATAGTATCCAAATAAATGTGAGTTTAATTCATCAAAATTTTCGTTTCGCTATATTAATGTATTTATTACCTCTTCTTTATCCGATTCATTAGACTGTTTAAACAGCCCGTTTTTTTGTTTTTTTTTCCTTATCCTGGTCACGTTTTTTTCGAAGCCAATAGAGACACTGGCCGTTAGGCGGCCGTCAAATTACGCCACCGCAAAACTCTAACTAATGCGCATGCGTTGTATTTACTTCCTATGTGTTAGGCTCAACGCACGTTCTAGTTTTGCGCATGCGCTTTCCTCGATTCCTCCGGCTATGTCTTGTATTTTGTCAAAATAGGTCACGCAGGCGCAAATACAAATTACGGCGAGTGGTGCGCATGCGCAATTGCTCATGAAAACGTGAACGAGCTTTTGAATGACGTACAGAGCGGGTGGGACTGCTCTGTACATAATGTAATGAATAATCCGGAAATCAATGGAGGGAGGAGCAACAAACGGCCGGGAGAGTAAATATAACATGTTTATAACACTATAATCTATATACTTATATTTAAAAAAAAAATAGCGATCATGTTATTTAGGACTTATATAATATATTACAGGCGATGAAACCACTAAACTTAACCTTCACTTTAAGAAATGTATGCGGCAAATCCACTATGCATGGGCAAAATTCTCCCAATTTAATTTTTTCCCTTACTGGCCTTAACAGATGGAATGTGCATTGCTGTTTAGCAGGCATGAAGATTCTTCTTAGACAAAGGTGCATGACGACAGAAGACGGCATGAAAGATCAAAGCTGTATTGCAGTAAGGCTGGGGTTCACGTTTGGAATATAACAACCTAACTTTATGAGTGAGGGAGAGGATTGCAATTTAGTACAAGAGAGAGTGAGCAAGCAAGGGAGAGGAATTAATAGAATGTGAGGAAATTGTGAAGAATTGTGTGAGTGCATGATGTGTATACATAAAAAACGGATGTAAAAAAATAAGTTGCATCTGTATAGTTTGTATGAGGCATAGCATGACAGCACAGTACAGTATCAGTATGTGTGTGTGTGTGTATATATATATATATATATAACATAATTTATGTAAGAACTTACCTGATAAATTCATTTCTTTCATATTAGCAAGAGTCCATGAGCTAGTGACGTATGGGATATACATTCCTACCAGGAGGGGCAAAGTTTCCCAAACCTCAAAATGCCTATAAATACACCCCTCACCACACCCACAATTCAGTTTAACGAATAGCCAAGAAGTGGGGTGATAAAAAAGTGCGAAAGCATATAAAATAAGGAATTGGAATAATTGTGCTTTATACAAAAATCATAACCACCACAAAAAAAGGGCGGGCCTCATGGACTCTTGCTAATATGAAAGAAATGAATTTATCAGGTAAGTTCTTACATAAATTATGTTTTCTTTCATGTAATTAGCAAGAGTCCATGAGCTAGTGACGTATGGGATAATGACTACCCAAGATGTGGATCTTTCCACACAAGAGTCACTAGAGAGGGAGGGATAAAATAAAGACAGCCAATTCCTGCTGAAAATAATCCACACCCAAAAATAAAGTTTAACGAAAAACATAAGCAGAAGATTCAAACTGAAACCGCTGCCTGAAGTACTTTTCTACCAAAAACTGCTTCAGAAGAAGAAAATACATCAAAATGGTAGAATTTAGTAAAAGTATGCAAAGAGGACCAAGTTGCTGCTTTGCAAATCTGGTCAACCGAAGCTTCATTCCTAAACGCCCAGGAAGTAGAAACTGACCTAGTAGAATGAGCTGTAATTCTTTGAGGCGGAGTTTTACCCGACTAAACATAGGCAAGATGAATTAAAGATTTCAACCAAGATGCCAAAGAAATGGCAGAAGCTTTCTGGCCTTTTCTAGAACCGGAAAAGATAACAAATAAACTAGAAGTCTTACGGAAAGATTTCGTAGCTTCAACATAATATTTCAAAGCTCTAACAACATCCAAAGAATGCAACGATTTCTCCTTAGAATTCTTAGGATTAGGACATAATGAAGGAACCACAATTTCTCTACTAATGTTGTTGGAATTCACAACTTTAGGTAAAAATTCAAAAGAAGTTCGCAACACCGCCTTATCCTGATGAAAAATCAGAAAAGGAGACTCACAAGAAAGAGCAGATAATTCAGAAACTCTTCTGGCAGAAGAGATGGCCAAAAGGAACAAAACTTTCCAAGAAAGTAATTTAATGTCCAATGAATGCATAGGTTCAAACGGAGGAGCTTGAAGAGCTCCCAAAACCAAATTCAAACTCCAAGGAGGAGAAATTGACTTAATAACAGGTTTTATACGAACCAAAGCTTGTACAAAACAATGAATATCAGGAAGAATAGCAATCTTTCTGTGAAAAAGAACAGAAAGAGCAGAGATTTGTCCTTTCAAAGAACTTGCGGACAAACCCTTATCTAAACCATCCTGAAGAAACTGTAAAATTCTCGGTATTCTAAAAGAATGCCAAGAAAAATGATGAGAAAGACACCAAGAAATATAAGTCTTCCAGACTCTATAATATATCTCTCGAGATACAGATTTACGAGCCTGTAACATAGAATTAATCACAGAGTCAGAGAAACCTCTATGACCAAGAATCAAGCGTTCAATCTCCATACCTTTAAATTTAAGGATTTCAGATCCTGATGGAAAAAAGGACCTTGTGACAGAAGGTCTGGTCTTAACGGAAGAGTCCACGGTTGGCAAGAGGCCATCCGGACAAGATCCGCATACCAAAACCTGTGAGGCCATGCCGGAGCTACCAGCAGAACAAACGAGCATTCCTTCAGAATCTTGGAGATTACTCTTGGAAGAAGAACTAGAGGCGGAAAGATATAGGCAGGATGATACTTCCAAGGAAGTGATAATGCATCCACTGCCTCCGCCTGAGGATCCCGGGATCTGGACAGATACCTGGGAAGTTTCTTGTTTAGATGGGACGCCATCAGATCTATTTCTGGAAGTTCCCACATTTGAACAATCTGAAGAAATACCTCTGGGTGAAGAGACCATTCGCCCGGATGCAACGTTTGGCGACTGAGATAATCCGCTTCCCAATTGTCTATACCTGGGATATGAACCGCAGAGATTAGACAGGAGCTTAACTCCGCCCAAACCAAAATTCGAGATACTTCTTTCATAGCCAGAGGACTGTGAGTCCCTCCTTGATGATTGATGTATGCCACAGTTGTGACATTGTCTGTTTGAAAACAAATGAACGATTCTCTCTTCAGAAGAGGCCAAAACTGAAGAGCTCTGAAAATTGCACGGAGTTCCAAAATATTGATCGGTAATCTCACCTCCTGAGATTCCCAAACTCCTTGTGCCGTCAGAGATCCCCACACAGCTCCCCAACCTGTGAGACTTGCATCTGTTGAAATTACAGTCCAGGTCGGAAGCACAAAAGAAGCCCCCTGAATTAAACGATGGTGATCTGTCCACCATGTTAGAGAGTGTCGAACAATCGGTTTTAAAGATATTAATTGAGATATCTTCGTGTAATCCTTGCACCATTGCTTCAGCATACAGAGCTGAAGAGGTCGCATGTGAAAACGAGCAAAGGGGATCGCGTCCGATGCAGCAGTCATAAGACCTAGAATTTCCATGCATAAGGCTACCGAAGGGAATGATTGTGACTGAAGGTTTCGACAAGCTGCAATCAATTTTAGACGTCTCTTGTCTGTTAAAGACAGAGTCATGGACACTGAATCCATCTGGAAACCCAGAAAGGTTACCCTTGTCTGAGGAATCAAAGAACTTTTTGGTAAATTGATCCTCCAACCATGATCTTGAAGAAACAACACAAGTCGATTCGTATGAGATTCTGCTAAATGTAAAGACTGAGCAAGTACCAAGATATCGTCCAAATAAGGAAATACCACAATACCCTGTTCTCTGATTACAGACAGAAGGGCACCGAGAACCTTTGTAAAAATTCTTGGAGCTGTAGCTAGGCCAAACGGCAGAGCCACAAACTGGTAATGCTTGTCCAGAAAAGAGAATCTCAGGAACTGATAATGATCTGGATGAATCGGAATATGCAGATATGCATCCTGTAAATCTATTGTGGACATATAATTCCCTTGCTGAACAAAAGGCAAGATAGTCCTTACAGTTACCATCTTGAACGTTGGTATTCTTACATAACGATTCAATATTTTTAGATCCAGAACTGGTCTGAAGGAATTCTCCTTCTTTGGTACAATGAAGAGATTTGAATAAAACCCCATCCCCTGTTCCGGAACTGGAACCGGCATAATTACTCCAGTCAACTCTAGATCTGAAACACATTTCAGAAATGCTTGAGCTTTTACTGGATTTACTGGGACACGGGAAAGAAAAAATCTCTTTGCAGGAGGTCTTATCTTGAAACCAATTCTGTACCCTTCTGAAACAATGCTCTGAATCCAAAGATTGTGAACAGAATTGATCCAAATTTCCTTGAAAAAACGTAACCTGCCCCCTACCAGCTGAGCTGGAATGAGGGCCGCACCTTCATGTGGACTTAGAAGCAGGCTTTGCCTTTCTAGCTGGCTTGGATTTATTCCAGACTGGAGATGGTTTCCAAACTGAAACTGCTCCTGAGGATGAAGGATCAGGCTTTTGTTCTTTGTTGAAACGAAAGGAACGAAAACGATTATTAGCCCTGCTTTTACCTTTAGATTTTTTATCCTGTGGTAAAAAAGTTCCTTTCCCACCAGTAACAGTTGAAATAATGGAATCCAACTGAGAACCAAATAATTTGTTACCCTGGAAAGAAATGGAAAGTAAAGTAGATTTAGAAGCCATATCAGCATTCCAAGTTTTAAGCCATAAAGCTCTTCTAGCTAAAATAGCTAGAGACATAAACCTGACATCAACTCTGATAATATCAAAAATGGCATCACAGATAAAATTATTAGCATGCTGTAGAAGAATAATAATATCATGAGAATCATGATGTGTTACTTGTTGCGCTAAAGTTTCCAACCAGAAAGTTGAAGCTGCAGCAACATCAGCCAAAGATATAGCAGGTCTAAGAAGATTACCTGAACACAGATAAGCTTTTCTTAGAAAGGATTCAATTTTCCTATCTAAAGGATCCTTAAACGAAGTACCATCTGACGTAGGAATAGTAGTACGTTTAGCAAGGGTAGAAATAGCCCCATCAACTTTAGGGATCTTGTCCCAAAATTCTAATCTGTCAGACGGCACAGGATATAATCGCTTAAAACGTTTAGAAGGAGTAAATGAATTACCCAATTTATCCCATTCTTTGGAAATTACTGCAGAAATAGCATTAGGAACAGGAAAAACTTCTGGAATAACCACAGGAGCTTTAAATACCTTATCCAAACGTTTAGAATTAGTATCAAGAGGACCAGAATCCTCTATTTCTAAAGCAATTAGTACTTCTTTAAGTAAAGAACGAATAAATTCCATTTCTCCAACATAGGTGTGTCCGGTCCACGGCGTCATCCTTACTTGTGGGATATTCTCTTCCCCAACAGGAAATGGCAAAGAGCCCAGCAAAGCTGGTCACATGATCCCTCCTAGGCTCCGCCTACCCCAGTCATTCTCTTTGCCGTTGTACAGGCAACATCTCCACGGAGATGGCTTAGAGTTTTTTAGTGTTTAACTGTAGTTTTTATTATTCAATCAAGAGTTTGTTATTTTGAAATAGTGCTGGTATGTACTATTTACTCTGAAACAGAAAAGAGATGAAGATTTCTGTTTGTATGAGGAAAATGATTTTAGCAACCGTCACTAAAATCCATGGCTGTTCCACACAGGACTGTTGAGAGCAATTAACTTCAGTTGGGGGAACAGTGTGCAGTCTCTTGCTGCTTGAGGTATGACACATTCTAACAAGACGATGTAATGCTGGAAGCTGTCATTTTCCCTATGGGATCCGGTAAGCCATGTTTATTACGATCGTAAATAAGGGCTTCACAAGGGCTTATTAAAACTGTAGACTTTTTCTGGGCTAAATTGATTCATTATTAACACATATTTAGCCTTGAGGAATCATTTTATCTGGGTATTTTGATATAATAATATCGGCAGGCACTGTTTTAGACACCTTATTCTTTAGGGGCTTTCCCAAAGCATAAGCAGAGCCTCATTTTCGCGCCGGTGTTGCGCACTTGTTTTTGAGAGGCATGGCATGCAGTCGCATGTGAGAGGAGCTCTGATACTTAGAAAAGACTTTCTGAAGGCGTCATTTGGTATCGTATTCCCCTTTGGGCTTGGTTGGGTCTCAGCAAAGCAGATACCAGGGACTGTAAAGGGGTTAAAGTTCAAAACGGTTCCGTTATTTTAAGGGTTAAAGCTTCCAAATTTGGTGTGCAATACTTTTAAGGCTTTAAGACACTGTGGTGAAAATTTGGTGAATTTTGAACAATTCCTTCATGTTTTTTCGCAATTGCAGTAATAAAGTGTGTTCAGTTTAAAATTTAAAGTGACAGTAACGGTTTTATTTTAAAACGTTTTTTGTACTTTGTTATCAAGTTTATGCCTGTTTAACATGTCTGAACTACCAGATAGACTGTGTTCTGAATGTGGGGAAGCCAGAATTCCTATTCATTTAAATAAATGTGATTTATGTGATAATGACAATGATGCCCAAGATGATTCCTCAAGTGAGGGGAGTAAGCATGGTACTGCATCATTCCCTCCTTCGTCTACACGAGTCTTGCCCACTCAGGAGGCCCCTAGTACATCTAGCGCGCCAATACTCCTTACTATGCAACAATTAACGGCTGTAATGGATAATTCTGTCAAAAACATTTTAGCCAAAATGAACACTTATCAGCGTAAGCGCGGCTGCTCTGTTTTAGATACTGAAGAGCATGTCGACGCTGATAATAATATTTCTGAAGGGCCCCTAACCCAGTCTGATGGGGCCAGGGAGGTTTTGTCTGAGGGAGAAATTACTGATTCAGGGAACATTTCTCAACAGGCTGAACCTGATGTGATTGCATTTAAATTTAAGTTGGAACATCTCCGCATTCTGCTTAAGGAGGTATTATCCACTCTGGATGATTGTGACAAGTTGGTCATCCCAGAGAAACTATGTAAAATGGACAAGTTCATAGAGGTGCCGGGGCTCCCAGAAGCTTTTCCTATACCCAAGCGGGTGGCGGACATTGTTAATAAAGAATGGGAAAGGCCCGGTATTCCTTTCGTCCCTCCCCCCATATTTAAAAAATTGTTTCCTATGGTCGACCCCAGAAAGGACTTATGGCAGACAGTCCCCAAGGTCGAGGGAGCAGTTTCCACTTTAAACAAACGCACCACTATACCCATAGAGGATAGTTGTGCTTTCAAAGATCCTATGGATAAAAAATTAGAAGGTTTGCTTAAAAAGATGTTTGTTCAGCAAGGTTACCTTCTACAACCAATTTCATGCATTGTCCCTGTCGCTACAGCCGCATGTTTCTGGTTCGATGATCTGATAAGAGCGGTCGATAGTGATTCTCCTCCTTTGGAGGAGATTATGGACAGAATCAATGCTCTCAAATTGGCTAATTCTTTCACCCTAGACGCCACTTTGCAATTGGCTAGGTTAGCGGCTAAGAATTCTGGGTTTGCTATTGTGGCGCGCAGAGCGCTTTGGTTGAAATCTTGGTCGGCTGATGCGTCTTCCAAGAACAAGCTACTTAACATTCCTTTCAAGGGGAAAACGCTGTTTGGCCCTGACTTGAAAGAGATTATCTCTGATATCACTGGGGGTAAGGGCCACGCCCTTCCTCAGGATCGGCCTTTCAAGGCAAAAAATAAACCTAATTTTCGTCCCTTTCGTAGAAACGGACCAGCCCAAGGTGCTACGTCCTCTAAGCAAGAGGGTAATACTTCTCAAGCCAAGCCAGCTTGGAGACCAATGCAAGGCTGGAACAAGGGAAAGCAGGCCAAGAAACCTGCCACTGCTACCAAGACAGCATGAAATGTTGGCCCCCGATCCGGGACCGGATCTGGTGGGGGGCAGACTCTCTCTCTTCGCTCAGGCTTGGGCAAGAGATGTTCTGGATCCTTGGGCGCTAGAAATAGTCTCCCAAGGTTATCTTCTGGAATTCAAGGGACTTCCCCCAAGGGGGAGGTTCCACAGGTCTCAGTTGTCTTCAGACCACATAAAAAGACAGGCATTCTTACATTGTGTAGAAGACCTGTTAAAAATGGGAGTGATTCATCCTGTTCCATTAAGAGAACAAGGGATGGGGTTCTACTCCAATCTGTTCATAGTTCCCAAAAAAGAGGGAACGTTCAGACCAATCTTAGATCTCAAGATCTTAAACAAGTTTCTCAAGGTTCCATCGTTCAAGATGGAAACCATTCGAACTATTCTTCCTTCCATCCAGGAAGGTCAATTCATGACCACGGTGGATTTAAAGGATGCGTATCTACATATTCCTATCCACAAGGAACATCATCGGTTCCTAAGGTTCGCATTCCTGGACAAACATTACCAGTTTGTGGCGCTTCCTTTCGGATTAGCCACTGCTCCAAGGATTTTCACAAAGGTACTAGGGTCCCTTCTAGCTGTGCTAAGACCAAGGGGCATTGCTGTAGTACCTTACTTGGACGACATTCTGATTCAAGCGTCGTCCCTTCCTCAAGCAAAGGCTCACACGGACATTGTCCTGGCCTTTCTCAGATCTCACGGATGGAAAGTGAACGTGGAAAAGAGTTCTCTATCCCCGTCAACAAGGGTTCCCTTCTTGGGAACAATAATAGACTCCTTAGAAATGAGGATTTTTCTGACAGAGGCCAGAAAAACAAAGCTTCTAGACTCTTGTCGGATACTTCATTCCGTTCCTCTTCCTTCCATAGCTCAGTGCATGGAAGTGATCGGGTTGATGGTAGCGGCAATGGACATAGTTCCTTTTGCGCGCATTCATCTAAGACCATTACAACTGTGCATGCTCAGTCAGTGGAATGGGGACTATACAGACTTGTCTCCGAAGATACAAGTAAATCAGAGGACCAGAGACTCACTCCGTTGGTGGCTGTCCCTGGACAACCTGTCACAAGGGATGACATTCCGCAGACCAGAGTGGGTCATTGTCACGACCGACGCCAGTCTGATGGGCTGGGGCGCGGTCTGGGGATCCCTGAAAGCTCAGGGTCTTTGGTCTCGGGAAGAATCTCTTCTACCGATAAATATTCTGGAACTGAGAGCGATATTCAATGCTCTCAAGGCTTGGCCTCAGCTAGCGAGGGCCAAGTTCATACGGTTTCAATCAGACAACATGACAACTGTTGCGTACATCAACCATCAGGGGGGAACAAGGAGTTCCCTAGCGATGGAAGAAGTGACCAAAATCATTCTATGGGCGGAGTCTCACTCCTGCCACCTGTCTGCTATCCACATCCCAGGAGTGGAAAATTGGGAAGCGGATTTTCTGAGTCGTCAGACATTGCATCCGGGGGAGTGGGAACTCCATCCGGAAATCTTTGCCCAAGTCACTCAGCTGTGGGGCATTCCAGACATGGATCTGATGGCCTCTCGTCAGAACTTCAAAGTTCCTTGCTACGGGTCCAGATCCAGGGATCCCAAGGCGGCTCTAGTGGATGCACTAGTAGCACCTTGGACCTTCAAACTAGCTTATGTGTTCCCGCCGTTTCCTCTCATCCCCAGGCTGGTAGCCAGGATCAATCAGGAGAGGGCGTCGGTGATCTTGATAGCTCCTGCGTGGCCACGCAGGACTTGGTATGCAGATCTGGTGAATATGTCATCGGCTCCACCTTGGAAGCTACCTTTGAGACGAGACCTTCTTGTTCAGGGTCCGTTCGAACATCCGAATCTGGTTTCACTCCAGCTGACTGCTTGGAGATTGAACGCTTGATTTTATCGAAGCGAGGGTTCTCAGATTCTGTTATTGATACTCTTGTTCAGGCCAGAAAGCCTGTAACTAGAAAGATTTACCACAAAATTTGGAAAAAATATATCTGTTGGTGTGAATCTAAAGGATTCTCTTGGGACAAGGTTAAGATTCCTAGGATTCTATCCTTCCTTCAAGAAGGATTGGAAAAAGGATTATCTGCAAGTTCCCTGAAGGGACAGATTTCTGCCTTGTCGGTGTTACTTCACAAAAAACTGGCTGCTGTGCCAGATGTTCAAGCCTTTGTTCAGGCTCTGGTTAGAATTAAGCCTGTTTACAAACCTTTGACTCCTCCTTGGAGTCTCAATTTAGTTCTTTCAGTTCTTCAGGGGGTTCCGTTTGAACCCTTGCATTCCGTTGATATTAAGTTATTATCTTGGAAAGTTTTGTTTTTAGTTGCAATTTCTTCTGCTAGAAGAGTTTCAGAATTATCTGCTCTGCAGTGTTCTCCTCCTTATCTGGTGTTCCATGCAGATAAGGTGGTTTTACGTACTAAACCTGGTTTTCTTCCAAAAGTTGTTTCTAACAAAAACATTAACCAGGAGATTATCGTACCTTCTCTGTGTCCGAAACCAGTTTCAAAGAAGGAACGTTTGTTGCACAATTTGGATGTTGTTCGCGCTCTAAAATTCTATTTAGATGCTACAAAGGATTTTAGACAAACATCTTCCTTGTTTGTTGTTTATTCTGGTAAAAGGAGAGGTCAAAAAGCAACTTCTACCTCTCTCTCTTTTTGGATTAAAAGCATCATCAGATTGGCTTACGAGACTGCCGGACGGCAGCCTCCCGAAAGAATCACAGCTCATTCCACTAGGGCTGTGGCTTCCACATGGGCCTTCAAGAACGAGGCTTCTGTTGATCAGATATGTAGGGCAGCGACTTGGTCTTCACTGCACACTTTTACCAAATTTTACAAGTTTGATACTTTTGCTTCTTCTGAGGCTATTTTTGGGAGAAAGGTTTTGCAAGCCGTGGTGCCTTCCATTTAGGTGACCTGATTTGCTCCCTCCCTTCATCCGTGTCCTAAAGCTTTGGCCTTGGTTCCCACAAGTAAGGATGACGCCGTGGACCGGACACACCTATGTTGGAGAAAACAGAATTTATGTTTACCTGATAAATTACTTTCTCCAACGGTGTGTCCGGTCCACGGCCCGCCCTGGTTTTTTTAATCAGGTCTGATAATTTATTTTCTTTAACTACAGTCACCACGGTACCATATGGTTTCTCCTATGCAAATATTCCTCCTTAACGTCGGTCGAATGACTGGGGTAGGCGGAGCCTAGGAGGGATCATGTGACCAGCTTTGCTGGGCTCTTTGCCATTTCCTGTTGGGGAAGAGAATATCCCACAAGTAAGGATGACGCCGTGGACCGGACACACCGTTGGAGAAAGTAATTTATCAGGTAAACATAAATTCTGTTTTTAAATAAATATGAAGATTTATCAGCATCAACCTCTGAGACAGAATCCTCTGAACCAGAAGAGTCATCAGAATCAGAATGATGATGTTCATTTAAAAATTCATCTGTAGGGAAAGAAGTTTTAAAAGATTTTTTACGTTTACTAGAAGGAGAAATAACAGACATAGCCTTCTTTATGGATTCTGAAACAAAATCTCTTATATTATCAGGAACATTCTGCACCTTAGATGTTGAAGGAACTGCAACAGGCAATGGTACTTTACTAAAGGAAATATTATCTGCTTTAACAAGTTTGTCATGACAATCAATACAAACAACAGCTGGAGGAATAGCTACCAAAAGTTTACAGCAGATACACTTAGCTTTGGTAGATCCAGCACTAGACAGCGATTTTCCTGTAGTATCTTCTGGCTCAGATGCAACGTGAGACATCTTGCAATATGTAAGAGAAAAAACAACATATATATAAAGCAAAATTGATCAAATTCCTTAAATGACAGTTTCAGGAATGGGAAAAAATGCCAAAGAACAAGCTTCTAGCAACCAGAAGCAATGAAAAATGAGACTTAAATAATGTGGAGACAAAAGCGACGCCCATATTTTTCGCGCCAATAAGACGCCTACATTATTTGGCGCCTAAATGCTTTTTGGCGCCAAAATGACGCCACATCCGGAACGCCGACATTTTTGGAAAAAAATAACGTCAAAAAATGACGCAACTTCCGGCGACACGTATGACGCCGGAAACGGAACAAATTTTTTGCGCCAAAAAAATCAGCGCCAAGAATGACGCAATAAAATGAAGCATTTTCAGCCCCCGCGAGCCTAACAGCCCACAGGGAAGAGTCAAATTTTTGAAGGTAAGAAAAAATGATTAAATCAAATGCATTATCCCAAATATGAAACTGACTGTCTGAAAATAAGGAAAGTTGAACATTCTGAGTCAAGGCAAATAAATGTTTGAATACATATATTTAGAACTTTATAAATAAAGTGCCCAACCATAGCTTGGAGTGTCACAGAAAATAAGATTTACTTACCCCAGGACACTCATCTACATGTTTGTAGAAAGCCAAACCAGTACTGAAACGAGAATCAGCAGAGGTAATGGTATATATAAGAGTATATCGTCGATCTGAAAAGGGAGGTAAGAGATGAATCTCTACGACCGATAACAGAGAACCTATGAAATAGACCCCGTAGAAGGAGATCACTGCATTCAAATAGGCAATACTCTCCTCACATCCCTCTGACATTCACTGCACGCTGAGAGGAAAACCGGGCTCCAACTTGCTGCGGAGCGCATATCAACGTAGAATCTAGCACAAACTTACTTCACCACCTCCATCGGAGGCAAAGTTTGTAAAACAGAATTGTGGGTGTGGTGAGGGGTGTATTTATAGGCATTTTGAGGTTTGGGAAACTTTGCCCATCCTGGTAGGAATGTATATCCCATACGTCACTAGCTCATGGACTCTTGCTAATTACATGAAAGAAATATATATATATATATATATATATATATATATATATATATATATATATATATATATATATATATACACAGTGGATATAAAAAGTCTACACACCCCTGTTAAAATGTCAGGTTTCTGTGAAGGAAAAAAAAAAAAGATAAATCATTTCAGAACTTTTTCCACCTTTAATGTGACCTGTAAACTGTACAACTCAATTGAAAAACAAACTGAAATCTTTTAGGTAAAGGAAAAAAAAATAAAAAAAAAAAAAATAATATGGTTGCATAAGTGTGAACATCCTTTCATAACTGGGGATGTAGCTGTGTTCAGAATTAAGCAATCACATTCAAAATCATGTTAAATAGGAGTCAGTACAGACCTGCCATCATTTAAAGTGCCTCTGATTAACCCCAAATAAAGTTCAGCTGTTCTAGTAGGTCTTTCCTGACATTTTGTTAGTCGCATCCTACAGCAAAAGCCATGGTCCGCAGAGAGCTTCTAAAGCATCAGAGGGATCTCATTGTTAAAAGGTATCAGTCAGGAGAAGGGTACAAAAGAATTTCCAAGGCATTAGATATACCATGGAACACAGTGAAGACAGTCATCATCAAGTGAAGAAAATATGGTGCAACAGTGACATTACCAAGAACAGGATGTCCCTCCAAAATTGATGAAAAGACGAGAAGAAAACTGGTCTGGGAGGCTGCCAAGAGGCCTACAGCAACATTAAAGGAGCTGCAGGAATATCTGGCAAGTACTGGCTGTGTGGTACATGTGACAACAATCACACGTATTCTTCATATGTCTGGGCTATGGGGTAGAGTGGCAAGACGGAAGCCTTTTCTTACAAAAAAAAAAAAAACATCCAAGCCCGGCTAAATTTTGCAAAAACACATCTGAAGTTTCCCAAAAGCATGTTGCAAAAGGTGTTCTGGTCTGATGAAACCAAAGTTGAACTTTTTGGCCATAATTCCAAAAGATATGTTTGGCGCAAAAACAACACTGCATATCACCAAAAGAACACCATACCCACAGTGAAGCATGGTGGTGTCAGCATCATGCTTTGGGGCTGTTTTTCTTCAGCTAGAAGTGGGGCCTTAGTCAAGGTAGAGGGAATAATGAACAGTTCCAAATACCAGACACTATTGGCACAAAACCTTCAGGCTTCTGCTAGAAAGCTGAACATGAAGAGGAACTTCATCTTTCAGCATGACAACGACCCAAAGCATACATCCAAATCAACAAAGGAATGGCTTCACCAGAAGATGATTAAAGTTTTGGGATGGCCCAGCCAGAGCCCAGACCTGAGTCCAATTCAAAATCTGTGGGGTGATCTGAAGAGGGCTGTGCACAGGAGAAGCCCTCGCATTCTGACAGATTTAGAGCGTTTTTGCAAAGAAGAGTGGGCAAATATTGGCAAGTCAAGATGTGCCATGCTGAAAAACTCATTAACAAAAAAGACTGAGTGCTGTAATAAAATCAAAAGGTGCTTCAATAAAGTATTAGTTTAAGGGTGTTCACACTTATGCAACCATATTATTTTTTTTTATTTTTTTTTTATTTCCCTTTACCTAAAAGATTTCAGTTTGTTTTTCAATTGAGTTGTACAGTTTACAGGTCACATTAAAGGTGGAAAAAGTTCTGAAATGATTTATCTTTGTGTCATTTTTTTACATCACAAAAACATGACATTTTAACAGGGGTGTGCAGACTTTTTATATCCACTGTATATATATATATATATATATATATATATATATATATATATATATATATATATATATAGTTAAACAATTAGCCTGTGGCCCAGCACTCCAACCTAGGTGGTGTGTAGTAGACCTGGGTGCAATCCTCAGAGAGTAACTATGTAGATCCGTATCAAGAAGGGCACTCTCAGGATTTGTAAGTTCAAATGAAAAAGCTTTATTCGTACATCAACAAAGAATGGTCGACGTTTCGGCCCTTATTCAGGCCTTCATCAGGACATATTAAATCTGCAAACGGCTGTATAGCCAAACTCCCAAAGAGGAAAAAAGACGTGTCAAAAAAGAGTGCCCTTCTTGATACGGATCTATATATATATATATATATAAATATATATATATATATATATATATATATATATATATATGTGTGTGTGTGTGTGTGTTGTATTAGGCTACAATGTGTGATTTTGTAAACTTTTAGGATGGTGGTGTGCCGCAGGAATTTTTTAATGTAAAAAAAATAGGTTGATAATCACTGTTCTATCCAAATCAAAATATTGGAGTTTCCAGTCCCTTAACTCCTGCAAACTCAAGGACAATGACAACTCCAGAGAAGCATTGCACTAGTAAGACCTGGCAGAACTTATCTGTTAAACCAATGGCAAGAGGCATATTTGCATAGCCACCAATCACCAGCTACTTCCCAATACTGCATTGCTGATCCTAAGCCTATCTAGGTATTATTTTACAAGAATGATACCAAGAGAACATGTACATTTCATAATAGAAGACAAATGAAATAGCCTCTTAGAGGTGCATAGAAGTGCATGGTGTGTTTGAAGTACCATGAAAAAGGGAAATTAAACCCAAACATTTTCTTTCATGATTTAGATAGATGATATAATTTTAAACAGCATTCCAATTTACTTGTATTATCTAATTTGCTTTATTCTCTTGGGTATTCTTTGTTGAAAGAAAATTAATGCACTACTGGGCGCTAGCTGAAAGCCAACTACAAAAGACATATGTGCAGCCGCCAATCAGCAGCTTCTGAGCCTACCTAGGTATTCTTTTCAACAAAGGATACAAATAGTACAAAACAATTAGACAATAAAAAATAAATTAGAAAGTTATTTAAAATGGCATGCTCTATCTAAACCACGAAAGAGGAAAAAAGTTTCATGCCCCTTTAAAGGATCACTAAACACAATAGAATAGTATAATCAATAAATGCATAATAAAGAGAGAATGCAAAAGCACTTAGTTTGAATTTCAAACCAGTAGTAGATTTTTTTTCTGGCAAGTGTTAAAGTTAGTTACATTTTCCTTCTTAATTCATCATGTGACAACCAGAGGAGAAAAAATTGTAGTCGTTCTGCGCTAGTAGGAGATAAGCAATCCTCTAAAGTGTAGTGCTTCCCTCACAGAGCACTGAGCGAATAGCAGTGGAAAAAATATAGATCTAGAGGATGTGCCCCAGGGCAAACTCTAACAGTGGATGCTTGTAAATATGCATGTAAAAACATAGGTAAAAGTACTATTGAAGAACCAAACAAATAGAATAATAAAATAGTATATATATTTTATTTTTTATTTAATCAAATAGTTAATTGTACAAATTCATGAGCCGTAAAAGACTAAAATAACATAAAACTGGTTGGCTAACCTAAAAAAGTTAATTGAATTCAGACAGTAATCCAGAAAATTCAATACGTATCTCTCCCTATCCATTCAAGAAATGATGTGTGTGTGTATATATATATATATATATATTATATCGGTGTTCCTCACAGAATTCTTTTCCAGCCAGGTGGCATTATGAAGTAGCCGGGTGTAATATTTTGTAATATTTTATCCTTTTCTGCTCTGCAAAGCATAAATGAATTGCATAATTTAACAGATGTATTTAATGATAATTTGTGCAATTAACATTTTTAATGCATACATACACATATGCATACATAAATACAACATCACACACACTACTTTTTTCACCTGCTTAAAGGGACAGTCTAGTCCAAAATAAACTTTCATGATTCAGATAGAGCATGTAATTTTAAAATTTTTCCAGTTTACTTTAATCACCAATTTTGCTTTGTTCTCTTGGTATTCTTAGTTGAAAGCTTAACCTAGGAGGTTCATATGCTAATTTCTTAGACCTTGAAGGCCACCTCTTTTCAGAATGCATTTTAATAGTTTTTCACCACTAGAGGGTGTTAGTTCATGTGTTTCATATAGATAACACTGTGCTCATGCACATGAATTTACCTGGGAGCCAGCACTGATTGGCAAAACCGTAAGTCTGTCAAAAGAACTGAAATAAAGGGGCAGTTTGCAAAGGCTTAGATACAAGATAATCACAGAGGTAAAAAGTATATACCGTAAATATAACTGTGTTGGTTATGCAAAACTGGGGAATGGGTAATAAAGGGATTATCTATCTTTTAAAACAATAAAAATTCTGGTGTAAACTGTCCCTTTAAGAAATCCCTTTACAGTTGTTGGATCATGTGACATAATAAAGTATATACAATTTAACATTTAGCAGTGAAACTACAAATGCTTTGTTATTTAAGGACATGTTTTGCTAATGAAACAAAAATTTGATAGAATCTTTAAGTCAGAGAAACAGAAAAATAAATGCTAAAATAATTGGTGCTCTAAAGAAAAAGACAAACAGCTCTGTTAAAGAAAAAGGCTGCTCAAATACTCCATGGACCAAATAGGGTTAAAAGCTATAGTAAAATAGGTATGCTGGATGGATAAAGTGGTTGTTATCTGTTGTCAAGTTTAGTTTCTGTCCTGAGAGAAAAGATAAAAAGAGTGCTAAAGAACTAAAACAGAACTGCATAGATAGGAATGACCTTTAACCTTGCAGACCAAGAATGTATCTAATACAGGCTGCACCAAATGGGTGACCTTCTGCTGAGGATAACAAGCAGGTCAGTTTTTTTCTGCAGTATAGTTACAATTGTCTGTAAATACAGTCACTAAACAAAGTACAGGTATACCCCGCTCATACAGCGGGTTAGGGACCGGAGCCCCGCTGTAAAGTGAAAACCGCCTTAAAGTGAAACAAGGCAGTTTTAGCTTTCTTTCCACTTGCCAGTGTGTTTAAAAACTTGAAAACATGTTTGAACTAGCATATATTAGGGGTGCAATAGGGCTAAGTTTCATTTAACACTAGCACAGCACAGAATTCAATAAATACTGTACTTGTAAAATAGTGACAATTACTAATTAAAATTTGCCAAACTATAGCACTGAGACACAGATTGCACTGTAAAGCTGTAAACAGAGTGAACTGCGCATAGCAAAATAGTGCCAGTCACTTTTCTCGAAATCTCACAATGATTACAGCACTATTTCATAATCCTTGGAGGATGAACTTCAGCTCCACAAAGCGCTGTATTAGCGAATCGCTGTAAAGTGAAGCGATGTAAAGTGAGGTATACCTGTACTTTAAATGACTCAGAAGAATTTACTTTCTCATCTCCTGACAAGTACAGGTAGCCCTCAGTTTACGCCGGGGTTAGGTTCCAGAAGGAATGGTTGTAAATCGAAACCGTTGTAAATTGAAACCCAGTTTATAATGTAAGTCAATGGGAAGTGAGGGAGATAGGTTCCAGGCCCCTCTCAAAATTGTCATAAGTAACACCTAATACATTATTTTAAAAGCTTTGGAATGAAGACTTTAAATGCTAGACAGCATTATTAACCTAATAAAATAATCACACAACACAGAATATATAATTAAACTAAGTTAAATGAACAAAAACATTTGCTAAACAGCATTATAAAACTAATAAAATAATCACAAAACACAGACTTCACTTGCATTTTTCTGCAAACAATTCTTTCTATGCATTCCAATCTGGACTGAGTTATAGACAGGAAGATCTTGTTCCTTTGAAATCTGCTTGATAGCTCAGGTCTGGTTAAACTGATTAATTTCATCTTACTTGGCTTTGCTGTAACACAAGCGGACAGCTCCACCTACTGGCTATTTTAATAAATGCACTGCTTCTCAATGCTTTTCAATAGCAGTCACATGACTGGAAAAAAAAGGTTGTTATTCTGAAACGGTGTAAATTGAACCGTTGTAAAACGAGGGCCACTTGTATAAGGTCTGATGTCTTCACCTCACATCTAGTATGCACAGGGTTATAGTACGTAGCCCTTCCACACATCACGTTTCTCAGCAGTTAAAACCCAGAGACCTAATAGCACTTAGTGATCAATTCATATCACGTCATCACACTATGACAAGAATGCACAAAGGAACAAAGCAAGTTCCTCTTACTAGGGAGGGACTCTATGCTAAAGAAAAAAAAGGGAGAGGGAGGGACGGGGCGTTGCACTACGGAAAAGGGCTGGAATGGGGCAACCTATATAATAGTCGCGTGTGCCGGATTTCTGCTTGTAAAAGATCAGTCCACTAAGATTTGGATTTGCACAGAGCTTAGTGTGGTGATCTATCACAAGAATCAATTCTGCACTGAAAATAGTCCATGAGCGTCTACTTCCACATTCGGGAGCTAACGAAGCAGCCAAATGCCCATGCCTAACTATTTCCCTTACCAGCTAATTAACCCCTTCACTGCCGTTAATTTCAGACGTGTGGTGCATAGCTGCAATTAGCGACCATCGAATTACAAAAAAACAATGGCAAAGCCATGCATATCTGCTATTTCTGAACAAAGCGGATCCCAGAGAAGCTGTTACAACCATTTGTGTCATGATTGCACAAACGGTATGTAGATCATTTCAGTGAGAAACCTAAAGTTTGTGAAAAAGTTAACGCTTTTTTTTTTTATGATCACATTTGGCAGGGAAATGGTGGCATGAAATATATCAAAATAGCCCTAGATCAAAACATTGGGTTGTCTACTAAAGAAAATACAGTTTTGATAGATAAATAAAAAAAAGTCTCTATTTTTGTTTAAATGGAGATATATAACAAAAATGCTAAAAATTCTCCAGTATTTAGGTCAAGTTTTTCCCTGAAATACCCGGTAGCTAAACAACAGACTAAAAGCAACTTTTAGGGCTGCAACAACTAATCGGTAATATTGATCATTACAGTTGTCAACAAATCTCATTATCGATTAGGTGATCTGCAATTAGTTGGTCAGTTGCACGGCACTAGTTGCTCCACTCCAATGAACTCCTGCACATGGTATTGTGCAAATTTTTTTTCTTCATTTGTTTTCTAATAATCAACCATAATAATAAAAAATTTTTTTGCACAATACCATCAGAGCAATCTTACAGATTAGTTGTTGCAACCCTTATGTCCTCAACACCTAAAAAATATGTGCATCAAACATTTGTCAAGCTCTGTGTAATACTACAAAGCATATAAAAAATATCTGTACGCGTTTGTTTAACCATCTGGTTTGCAGATATTTGCTTTACACATCTATTGGAATTTTGCTTACAATGAAGTTGTGCACATTTTGCTTAAAACAGGTGAATTCTTAGAACTTATGCACAATATTCAAAAAACTGCCTTATATTAGCAAAGGATTTCTAAGTGACTATATTGTGAATAAATGCCTTTATTATAAAGAAATT
>NC_069500.1:87401543-87419043 GCF_027579735.1 Bombina bombina | reverse complement strand
AAATCTGTTTGCAATTATAGACACCAAGCTATTGCCTTAATAAATTTGTTAATTTAAAAGCTATAATAAACTTGTAAATATCTTTTACACACTTGGGCTCCTTGTGCTGGTATACTTAACGACGAATTTTTATTTATACCCTCATTAGACTTAGCCTTTAAATAGGCGCTCCTAACACTAAACTATTCTGTTTAACTCCCTCTTGGGTATCTAGAGACCCTCTCGTTATAGGAGCTTAAGTCTTGTAAGTTAGCGCCGTCGGAAAGACCACACACCACCGTTGTCTCTTGGTCCCAAGTCTCTTTAACTATATCTAGTAATCCCCTGGGATGCCGCCCATATATTGCATTATACTTTCACATTATTTTCTTTTCATAACAATTGCCCCCCCACCCCTGGAAACATTTCTGCGGACGCCAATGTTTATAATATATATATATACAGGGCCGGCACTCCCACTAGGCAAACTCGGCAGCCGCCTAGGGCGCACTGCCACCTAGGGTGCAACAGCTGCAGCCGCCCCCCGACCCTGCTGTGTACAGTCTTACAGTTACAGAATTTTTTTTTGCTTTGCGATCAGCCGACGGTGACGACCGCGACCCTGTGTGTACAGTACAGATTTTTTTTTTAATTTAAGCTTTGCTTTGCGCGATCATGTGTGCCACTCCTGAGTCTCCTCCTCCTTGAATTGGCATCTATCTCAATCTCATATTGCGCGATCGGACAGGCAGCGACATCAGCACCCTCGACGTCACTGCAGCGTCACGTGACCACCCGCTTTGCCGCTCACTGGAGCCGTGCACCAGCCTTCTCACACGCGGCAGCAGGAAGACAGTGACTCACAGAGTGTCACATAACTTGAAGTAGAGGCGAGCCTAGACAGCCGATCAGTGTGGATGGTGGACCAGCAGACAGAGGTGAGATTCACTCAGCCCATAACTGAACCGGCACTGCTGGCGGTGCACAATCTCCTCAACTGCCTGGTATATGGTATGGGCTGGCACTAGGCTCAGTTTCAGTCAGACACAGACCAGACTGGTGATGGCTGCAGGCCTGCAGCACAATAATTCTGCACTAGAGTAGGAGAGAGTGATATTGGTTATGGGCAAGCCCGGGGGGGGGGGGTAAGGGGGGTGCTGAGACTTATTGGGGTTAGGGGAGAGGGCTGAGATGGGGGTTACAGGGGACCCTGGTGGTGCTAATAATGGGGGTTACAGCAGCAAGGGTGGCTTGCTGAGGCAGATGGTGTTACAAAGGGGACCCTGGGGCTAATGGGGGTTACAGGGTGGGGGTACTGAGGCTGATTTGGTTACAAGGTGGACCCTGGGGCTTATGGAGGTTACAATGTGGGGGTGCTGAGGCTGATGGTGGTTACAGGGGGCCCCTGGGGCTGGGGGCCTGCTCTGATAGTGGTTACAGGGGGGGCTTGGGCTGATGGTTACGGGGGGGGGGGCTGGGGCTGATAGAGGTTACAGAGAGGGTCTGGGGCTGATGGTGGTTACAGGGGGGGCCTGGAGCTATTGGGGTTTACAGCCCCCCCTGTAACTACCATCAGTCCCAGGCCCCCCTGTAACTACCATCAGACCCAGGACCCCCCTGTTACTACCATCAGTCCCAGGGCCCCCCTGTAACTACCATCAGTCCCAGGACCCCCCCTGTAACTACCATCAGTCCAAGGGCCCCCCTGTAACTACCATCAGTCCCAGCCCCCCCCCTGTAACTACCATCAGTCCCAGGGCCCCCTGTAACTACCATCAGTCCCAGGTCCCCCCTGTAACTACCATCAGTCCCAGGTTTCTTTTTCCCCCCGCGTGTGGTGGGGCCGGGGGGCGCAAGTAACTGGTCTTGCCTAGGGCACGAAATAGTCTAGCACCGGCCTTGTATATATATATATATATATATATATATATATATATATATATATATATATATATATATATATACACACATACACACACACTGTATATATATATATACACACACACACACATACATACAAAAACACACACAGAGAAGCACACTCTCAGGAACAAACGACTAGCTCAATAACATGTTAGCTTGTTCTATGGTGATTTACCACCTGCAGCTTCTTTTTTGCCCAGTAGAGCTTTTCTGTAATAGACGGGATCAGACTAATATATTACAGGAAAGTTCTACTCTGTGAAAAGCATTACTGTGCTAAAAAGAAGCTGCACCCAGGTGGTAAATCGCCATAGAACAAGCTAACAAGTTATTAAGCTGGTTGTTTGTTACTGAGAGTGCACTTGTGTGTGTGTATATGTATGTGTGTGTGTGTGTGTGTGTATGTGTGTGTGTATGTGTGTGTGTATGTGTGTGTGTATGTGTGTGTATGTGTGTGTGTGTATGTGTGTGTGTATGTGTGTATGTGTGTGTGTGTGTATGTGTGTGTATATTATATCACTGTATTGCAAACTGCATTGTTACCAAAACTTGCATTATATTGCAGTCCATTTAAGTTTTGTTGTAACCAATTAGGAACATATACAAATATATAAATTAATTTCTGCACTAACCAAAAAATCACTGTGTAGAAGGTTACAGGGTCAGTTATTTGAAATATGCAGAATCCACTCCAGATTCTCTGGAGGAACTGTAAAAAAAATATTATTTTAGTGCACATTCTTCATATAATTGAACATTTAAGGAACACAGTTTTGTGTTTACTTTCCCTTTAATATCTAGCTTTCACTGAAACCCTATTATACAGAGTAGCAAGTGCATTTTTGTCATTGGAAAGAACCATCTGTATCTTTCAGATATGAAATGCAGCCCAGATAGTTGCTACAGCAACCGAGCCTTTAGAATGAATTCCTTTTTATGGTTTCAATAATTGGCCCTGTTATTTAATTCATAATAAAAAGTATCCTTCCTGGAGTTCCTCTGACTAAAACAGAAGATATCTAAAAGGTCATAAACACTTGGAAGCTGTAGGACTACAGACGCCCTGTATGAATGTTTTCACTACAGATAAATATGGCTGCAGCAGCTGCTGCCTACAGTCTAGTGGGCCATGCCTGGAATCAGTCATTTTATACATGTAACCAGTCTGCAAACGGCTACAACCTGCTTCACCTTTTAGCTTCACCGACATTTTTTTCTGGTCCAACCGTTGTGTAAGGTAATTTGTTATTCTTTTCTTACACAACATATTGGACTATTAAATTAAAGGGACAGCCTAGTCAAAATTAAACTTTCATGGTTCAGATAGGGCATGTCATTTTAACCAACTTTCCAATTTACTTTTATGATCAAATTTGCTTTATTCTCTTGGTATTCTTAGTTGAAAGCTAAACCTAGATAGACTCAAATGCTAATTTCCAAGTTCTTGAAGGCTGTCTCTTATCTGAATGCATTTTACAGTTTTTAAAGCTAGAGGGTGTTAGTTCATGTGTGCCATATAGATAACATTGTGCTCACACCTATGGCGTTACTTATGAGAGGGCACTGATTGGCTAAAATGCATGTCTGTCAAAAGAACTACAATAATTGGGCAGTCTGCCGAGGCTTAGATACAAGGTAATTACAGAGATAAAAAGTATATTACTATAACTGTGTTGGTTATGCAAAAATGGGTAATGGGTAATAACGGGATAATCTATCTTTTTAAACAATAACAATTCTGGAGAAGACTGTCCCTTTAAGGTGCGCAGAAAACATTTTATCCTTTTTTTGCAAATCTATAAAAGAAGCATGCTCCATCTCCCAACCTTTTACAGGACATTAAAGGAACATGAAACGCCCCAAAAAATATTTAATGATTCAGATAAAGTATATCAATTTAAACAACATTCCTAATTACTTCTATTGTCTAATTTGTTTTGTTCTCAAAGTATCCTATACTGGGAGTTAGCTGCTGATTGGTGGCTGCACATATATGTTTCTTCACACTGGCTCAACTCATCTAGCTCTCAGTAGTGGAGTAGACTCATGTTTGTCTTAACTAATGTCATGTAAATGACGAAAAAGAGTTGGCATCAGTGCGGTTCTACAAGGGGGCCTTACAGGGACCAGTACCCCTGTAAAAATGTCCCTGCCACACCCTGTGGCCTCCCCCCCTGAGCTGGCCACTGAGTTGATTGAATAATATACATACAGGGGACAGGCCCAGAGGGGTGCCGGATCTAGCATTATTTATGCATGATGATGGCAGGGTCAGGAGGCCGCTGGGCGTGTGTGGCACTAATGGCACTAGTCTGGGCAGTTCAGAAAGCTTGAGTCAAGTAGTGCGGTTGCGCCTGCCTGCTGCGCATCGGCACTCCACTTCAGTGTGCGTAAGTAATGGCCACCCCGCCTATCTGACTGGCTAGAGACTGACTCACTGTCACTGCGTCACGTGCACAGTCTGAGTCTGACTGTCAGTCAGTGACGTGAGAGGATAGAGGTGGGCGGCTCAGGCAGTGGAGCAGCCTGTCTGTGAGGAAACACACGTGAGGATGCTGGCGCCTTTTGACTGTACTTGTGTCACTCACACACTACCTATGATTTTGAAATTGAGGCTGAGGCAGCTTTAGCCACGTGAGGGACCAAACCAGCCCTTAAGTTTAGAAGACGACAATCTCCAAAGATCCGTACAGGATCAGCATCCGGAAATCCCTGTACCGCACAAGGGAAATGATGGGAGACTCACAACTCCTAGCAGACAAACTGACCAGGGGAAAATGCCGGGGGAAAAAAGTGAATAATCCCAACCCCTGCGCCCCCATATATGAGAGTGCACGAGATACTGAAAAGGAAGTAGGACATGCCTAAACTTCCAGACACAGATGACCGGACCACCCAAGAAGGGAAAAGAGCAGCCCCAGCAACCTAAGAGAGGTACTGTGACTAGACCACAAGAACAGATGCCCAGAAAATACCAAGAGTGAAAACAAAAATCGCCATCCCATCTGGTACCCCGGACATTCAAAGGTCATCCTAACCTCCAAACTATAAGAATGGAGAACTTTGATTCTGAGTCCAAAGTACCTCTAGAACCCACGAAGAAGCTTTAGCAGGATCCGAGCCCTGAACCCTCTACATTAGGACAAAGTGAACATCCAACACCCGACAGGACAACCAGCACCCCAGCAACATGTAGGTGACATGGTACAAGAACGCTCCGGAACTGTCCAATGTCCAAGAAATCTCGAAGCCCCCACAGGGATAGATAACAAACTAGAAACAAAAACTATGTCTTTATATAGTAATGCGCAACTTCAGAGGAAGTGCCCACGCGACCACAAAATCGCAAGTATCAGTTCCAGAGAAGAAACTTTTACAAAACGGAAAATTATAACAGACATGAGCTTCTTAAAACACAAACACATCCTAACCGGATCAAATAAATTTGAAGGCAGCACCCGTGGGTGAACGCCCAAAGAGAATGGGCATGCTAACAGGACCAGCCAATCAGAGACCTCATTCTCCCAAGCTCAGAACTGGAACTGACACTTAAAAGAAAAGAAAAATGGAGACGACAAGGAGAGTGGCTTCATCCCCATATGTCTAACCGAGTTTGCAATCTGGCACAGATCTCACTAGGACTGGGATCCTCCAACACCAAAACATGCCTTAATAGGACACTAAGACGTGCCAGTCTATAACCGAAGGCAAAATGTTCCCCCGCCGGATCGATGGACGGCTCAGAGGCCATTGCTTATTCAGAAGGCCAAACTGAATCAGGCGATCACACGCTCGACGGGTCCTGGTTAACAGAACATGGACAGTATCTTAAAAACATTTCTCTTGGGAGATATAAATGCGCCAGCGCCATAGAACATAACTGATGGGCATGGATAACCCGGGCCATTTCATATTCTTTGCAAGATGTATACTCCGAATCGGAGATATCCATCTCTAAAAAATCAGAATCCTCCATAACTTGGAGATTGCAATTATGATCAAACGCTAAAACAGCACCCTTTTACACCCCCAATGGCTGGGGCACTCACCACCTCCTGTGAATCAGACAGATAATGAACAGACTCTCTCCATCGCCACTAGGTCAGAGTACGGAAATGGAAATACAACGTGACTACACCCGGTCACGAGGTGCACTGTGTAAGACAAAAAAGGGCACGCTAATCTATAGGCCCGAGCCAACTGTTGAAAAGGCCGTTATGTTCCGAATAGCCATGAGCCCAAGTATCACTACACATTAGAAGACAGAATCACATAACAAACATAATTAAAGTCCCCCCTGTTCAATAACCCCCATCAGGAGATATTAACCCTTGATTCCATAAGATAAAGTAGTCCCACTGGGACCCTGACTTATTTCGTTAACATTACATTCACCTATCTAAATAAAATGAAACAATCTTACCGGAATCTACGCCATGGAACAGGAACACGGCCCTTTAAGTGTGACATATAGTAGCCTTGCTTCTGACTTGGACTTGAGTGAATAAAAGCAGGCAGCGAAACTCGTCAACGCTGATTGCCACAAGGTAATCAGAGGTAAAAAGTATATTAATATAACCGTGTTGGTTATACAAAACTGGGGAATGGTAAATAAATGAATTATCTATCTTTTTAAACAATCACAATTTTGGGGTAGACTGTCCCTTAAATCATTTAGGCTCTATAGACCGGAAGATGAGTAGCACATTGTAGTATAATTTAGCCTACATAGTCTTAACATCAATCACTGTTTTATTAGCCATGTGTATTATAAGCTATCCTAAATGCCAATTAATTCACAAGTCCTTGTTTTAACATGGAAAGAGATATCTCTTCAGCAAACAAACCTTTAAAACATCCCTTTAACTTCAATAAACTAATTTGTTTTATTGGGTTTACAGCTGTTAAACATCTCATTTATAACCAATATCTACTTAGGTGCATTACAAAGAGCTCACATACAGTACTGTTTGTGGATAACACAGGCTTGAATATTTCAGGACTTAGCCCATTATAAATCTTTGCCACCCTATTATTACCAGAGAGCCCATAAAATGCTAAAACACACATATACTCAAATAACTGTTAGAAGAATAGTATATATAGAAAAAAACTAAATTTACAATGTCTTCTTGTCAATACAGCAACATGTACTATAACGGTCGCCTCTGACACACCTGCAATGTGCTCAGTAGGTAACGTAAGGACACTGCTGTATCTCAGTTGTAGCGGGGAGTGATGAGGTGTATGGTTTTAACTAGGCATGTGCAGTCAGACCATTCACGATGATCCGAATGAGGAAGAAGGTGGACGCTTGTGGCATTCTGCTTTTTTTCGTAACCATATTTCTTTGACTCTGAAAAGAGCCGAATTCTGCGAGTGGCCACCTATGGATCATCACAAATTATTCGAATGCACATATCTAGTTTTAACCATAATTCTTCATCTCAGTAAAAGTAACATAATACAACTTTGATCAAGACTATTTAGCAGTAAATGACAGAACTATTGATACAGAACAGTTAATTTAGCACAAATGCCACAAACTCATAGGATTAAGGATCAGTAACATCAACATTTTTCTTTCATGATTCCGATAGAGAATGCAAATTTAAACAACCTTCCTTTTTTACTTTTATTATCGGATTTGCTTTGTTCTTTTGGTATCCTTTCTAGCGAGCTGCTTTCTACAAAATACAGGTTCTCTAGTACTTTTCTCCATTCTCAAGCAAAAAACATTGAATAGAGATGATAGAGAAAACAAAAAATCACATTTCAACCCTTTGGTGATGGTTTAACAAAAACATTTAGCAGAATCCATTGTGAACAGAAACATTAAAGGGACAGTAAAGTCAAAATTTAATTTTGATCATTTAATTTTTGATTCATTTAGATCATGATGTTTAAAAAAAACTCCAATTGACTTATATTACAATTTTGCTTTGTTCTCTTGGTGTTCTTAGTTAAAAAATAATCCTAGGTGAGATTAGCCATCTGGTAGAAGTTTATAGTAAAGTAACACATAGTTGCAAACATTGTTGCCACAGACTGCTAAAGACACCTGCATGCTCCTAAGCTCCTATCAGCCTACCTAGGTTTAGTCAAAGGAAATCAAGAGCAGAAAGCAAATTTGACAGGAAAGTTGTTTAAAATAGCACACTCTACCTGAAAAAATGTCCCTTTAAATACACTGTAACCCATTGAATTTGGTAATTTTTTGTCATAAGTAGGGAAAGTTTAAGAATTTGTATCATCCTTACTTGGCCCTAAAATTATGTGAATAAAATACAGCCTAATTCTAGTACACACACGCACATATTATGGGCTAGATTTATGAAGCCACTACGGCAGCCCTACGGCAGCAAGTTCTCACTAGAACTTGCTCGCCGTGATTTATCAAGCAGCGGTCACAAGACCGCTGCTTCCCTAAGCTGTTTGCCACCTCTAAACTGGCGAAATTCAATCAGGCGAGCTGAGGCGTACAGGGGCGCGTATACGCGCCCCTGTACGCCTCAGCCATAATAAATCTAGCCCTATATATGTGTATATATATTTATAATTATATATATATATTTATATATATAAATTACATATAAACTATACATTGTTATCAGAAAAAGAAATTAAACAAATTATGTTTTGCTAGAAAATATTTTACTATAATCGCTTAAAAAAAAAAAAATCCACTTGTTTTCCGCATTCACATATGAGATCAAGAGGGAAAAAAAAGTCATTCCGTTATAAAAATAATGGACGTTATATAGTTAGTTTTTGGCCTGTCAGAGTGAGCAGCTGTCTCTCAGTTCTATATTTCACTGGGAAAGAGAGTGTGAGAGTAAGAACACAAAACCGGACAAATCTGTTCTCCACAGGCTGCCGTCACAGCTGGAGACAAGGTACTTGCTATAAAGTATTATGCACTACAGCAACTGAACTTGCTGGGCATTACATTCTACAGCTACACAACCTGACCAGCAGTGATCTCACAAACATTCTTTCTGCAACAGTTTTCCAAAACTTTATATCGAAATGAAATATTACAAAATGATGATTTGCCATAACAATCTGGTCTCAAAGCCACATGTTTGATTATAATACAGGAACAAATTCCCAAATCCAAACTTATTCTGAAATACAAACTTTTTAATTAGTATTTTTTATTTATTTCAATTATCAGAAATTACTATATTTTTCCACCTGTAAGTCACAATCTTCTCCGTCTATGTCTTTGGTTTGTTTTTATCGTGTTCCAAAATGTAAATAATAGTCTATATTTATTTAAAACAAACATTAACTTGTTCATTACTGTACTGTACCATCTTTCTGACGGTACAATGTATAGAAAAGTATGAAAAATTATATAAAACTACCTTTAGGTTACATGTAAAAGCTGTATTATCACATCTAAATATTACCTAAACATCATAAGATGGTGTTTACACTTGATGCAATACTATCTCTAAAGTGACCCATTTTAAAGATACAAATATTCCAAAATCCAAACCTTTTCCGGTCCCAAGCAGTCTGGATAAAGGGTTTTCTACCTGTACTAAATTTTTAAAAAGGTGACAATTATACTCTGTCAAATGGAGCCACAGAATATGGTACAGAAAATATTGATGCCCGGTTGTACAGGGCATAGTAGCTGGTACAGAAAATATTGATGCCCGGTTGTACAGGGCATAGTAGCTTGCTCTCTTTCATTGGGTGACTGGAGTGTGAAAAACCACGAGTTTGTGGTGCGTAATTGAATAAGGATTGTGGTTTGAGGTTACAAATGTACTGATGTGGGAGGAAGAGTACTCTGGTTTTAGGACGTGTGTACATTCCTTATCATGGTGCTACAAGCAAGCAAAATACAGTACGGAATAAAAAAAACATTATGGTTTAGACAGAGTCAAGATAAACACAGATCTGTGGATGAAATAAAATATATAATAATATGCCTCTAATCACAGATATGCAGTCATAATTTATTAAATATGTGGTAAATACACACCCAATAAAAATTTGAAGAAAAAAAACTCTCTTTGTCCTTAAAGGGATAGAAAGGTCAGAACATTAATGTGCATGGATAGAAAGGTCAGAACATTAATGTGCATAGGTGCATTTTAATTTTAAATAGAAGTATTTTTTCAATATACTTACATAAATAAAAAACATAATTTATTCTTACCTGATAAATTTATTTCTCTTGTAGTGTATCCAGTCCACGGTTCATCCATTACTTATGGGATATTCTCCTTCCCAACAGGAAGTTGCAAGAGGATCACCCACAGCAGAGCTGCTATATAGCTGCTCCCCTCACTGCCATATCCAGTCATTCGACCGAAACAAACTGAGAAAGGAGAAACCATAGGGTGCAGTGGTGACTGTAGTTTAATTAAAATTTAGACCTGCCTTAAAAGGACAGGGCGGGCCGTGGACTGGATACACTACAAGAGAAATAAATTTATCAGGTAAGCATAAATTATGTTTTCTTTTGTTAAGTGTATCCAGTCCACGGATCATCCATTACTTATGGGATACCAATACCAAAGCTAAAGTACCCGGATGATGGGAGGGACAAGGCAGGAAATTAAGCGGAAAGAACCACTGCCTGTAGAACCTTTCTCCCAAAAACAGCATCCGAAGAAGAAAAAGTATCAAATTTGTAAAATTTTGAAAAGGTATGAAGCGAAGACCAAGTCGCAGCCTTGCAAATCTGTTCAACAGAGGCCTCATTTTTAAAGGCCCAGGTGGAAGCCACAGCTCTAGTAGAATGAGCTGTAATTCTTTCAGGGGGCTGCTGTCCAGCAGTCTCATAGGCTAAACGGATTATACTCCGAAGCCAAAAAGAAAGAGAGGTTGCCGAGGCCTTTTGACCTCTCCTCTCCTCTGTCCAGAGTAAACAACAAACAGGTTAGATGTTTGACGAAAATCTTTAGTAGCTTGTAAGTAAAACTTCAAGGCACGGACTACGTCTAGATTATGCAAAAGACGTTCCTTCTTTAAAGATGGATTAGGACATAATGATGGAACAACAATCTCTTGATTGATATTTTTGTTAGAAACCACCTTGGGTAAAAACCCAGGCTTTTTACGCAAAACTACTTTATCTGAATGAAAGATCAGATAAGGAGAATCACAATGTAAGGTAGATAATTCAGAGACTCTTCGAGCCGAGGAAATAGCCATCAGAAACAGAACTTTCCATGATAGAAGTTTGATATCAATAGAATGAAGGGGTTCAAACGGAACCCCTTGAAGAACTTTAAGAACCAAGTTTAAGCTCCATTGAGGAGCAACAGGTTTAAACACAGGCTTAATTCTAACTAAAGCCTGACAAAATGCTTGAACGTCTGGAACTTCTGCCAGACGCTTGTGTAAAAGAATAGACAGAGCAGAAATCTGTCCCTTTAAAGAACTAGCTGATAATCCTTTGTCCAAACCCTCTTGGAGGAAGGACAATATCCTAGGAATCCTAACCCTACTCCATGAGTAATTCTTGGATTCGCACCAATGAAGATATTTACGCCATATCTTGTGGTAGATTTTCCTAGTGACAGGCTTTCGTGCCTGTATTAAGGTATCAATGACTGACTCGGAGAAGCCACGCTTTGATAGGATCAAGCGTTCAATCTCCATGCAGTCAGTCTCAGAGAAAGTAGATTCGGATGATTGAAAGGACCTTGTATTAGAAGGTCTTGTCTCAGAGGCAGAGTCCATGGTGGAAAGGATGACATGTCCACTAGGTCTGCATACCAGGTCCTGCGTGGCCACGCAGGCGCCATCAGAATCACCGATGCTCTCTCCTGTCTGATTTTGGCAATCAGTCGAGGGAGCAGAGGAAACGGTGGAAACACATAAGCCAGGTTGAAGAACCAAGGAGCTGCTAGAGCATCTATCAGCGTCGCTTCTGGGTCCCTGGACCTGGATCCGTAACAAGGAAGCTTGGCGTTCTGGCGAGATGCCATGAGATCCAGTTCTGGTTTGCCCCAACGATGGACCAGTTGAGCAAACACCTCTGGATGGAGCTCCCACTCCCCCGGATGAAAAGTCTGACGACTTAGAAAATCCGCCTCCCAGTTCTCTACGCCCGGGATATGGATCGCTGATAGGTGGCAAGAGTGAGTCTCTGCGCAGCGAATTATCTTGGAGACTTCCGACATCGCTAGGGAACTCCTGGTTCCCCCTTGATGGTTGATGTAAGCCACAGTCGTGATGTTGTCCAACTGAAATCTGATGAACCTCAGTGTTGCCAACTGAGGCCAAGCTAGAAGAGCATTGAATATTGCTCTTAACTCCAGAATATTTATTGGGAGGAGTCTCTCCTCCTGAGTCCATGAACCCTGAGCCTTCAGGGAGTTCCAGACTGCACCCAACCTAGAAGGCTGGCATCTGTTGTTACAATCGTCCAATCTGGTCTGCGAAAGGTCATACCCTTGGACAGGTGGACCCGAGATAACCACCAGAGAAGAGAGTCTCTGGTCTCTTGATCCAGATTTAGTAGAGGGGACAAATCTGTGTAATCCCCATTCCACTGACTGAGCATGCATAATTGCAGCGGTCTGAGATGCAGGCGCGCAAATGGCACTATGTCCATTGCCTCTACCATTAAGCCGATTACCTCCATGCACTGAGCCACCGCAGGGCGCGGAGTGGAGTGAAGAACACGGCAAGCATTTAGAAGATTTGATAACCTGGACTCCGTCAGGTAAATTTTCATTTCTACGGAATCTATAAGAGTCCCTAGAAAGGAAACCGTTGTGAGAGGAGATAGAGAACTCTTTTCTTCATTCACTTTCCACCCATGTGACCTCAGAAATGCCAGAACTATCTCTGTGTGAGACTTGGCAATTTGAAAGCTTGATGCCTGTATCAGGATGTCGTCTAGATAAGGAGCCACCGCTATTCCTTGCGGCCTTAGAACCGCCAGAAGTGAGCCCAGAACCTTTGTAAAAATTCTTGGGGCTGTAGCCAACCCAAAGGGAAGAGCTACAAATTGGTAACGCCTGTCTAGAAAGGCAAACCTTAGAAACCGATGATGATCTTTGTGAATCGGTATGTGAAGGTAGGCATCCTTTAAGTCCACTGTGGTCATGTACTGACCCTCTTGGATCATGGGTAAGATGGTTCGAATAGTTTCCATCTTGAATGATGGAACTCTGAGGAATTTGTTTAAGATCTTTAGATCCAAAATTGGTCTGAAGGTTCCCTCTTTTTTGGGAACCACAAACAGATTTGAATAGAAACCCTGTCCTTGTTCCGTCCGCAGAACTGGATGGATCACTCCCATTGCTAGGAGGTCTTGTACGCAGCGTAGGAATGCCTCTGGTTTGCAGATAATCTTGAAAGGTGAAATCTCCCTTGTGGAGGAGAAGCTTTGAAGTCCAGAAGATATCCCTGAGATATGATCTCCAACGCCCAGGAATCCTGAACATCTCTTGCCCACGCATGGGCGAAGTGAGAAAGTCTGCCCCCCACTAGATCCATTGCCGGATAGGGGGCCGTTGTTTCATGCTTTCTTGGAGGCAGCAGCAGGCTTTCTGGCCTGCTTACCCTTGTTCCAGGACTGGTTAGATTTCCAGGCCTGCTTGGATTGAGCAAAAGTTCCCTCTTGTTTTGAAGCAGAGGAAGTTGATGCTGTACCTGCCTTGAAATTTCGAAAGGCACGAAAATTAGACTGTTTGGCCCTTGATTTGGCCCTGTCCTGAGGAAGGGTATGACCCTTACCTCCAGTAATGTCAGCAATAATTTCTTTCAAACCAGGCCCAAATAAAGTCTGCCCCTTGAAAGGAATGTTGAGTAATTTAGACTTTGAAGACACGTCAGCTGACCAGGATTTAAGCCATAGCGCCCTACGTGCCTGGATGGCGAATCCGGAATTCTTAGCCGTTAGTTTAGTCAAATGAACAATGGCATCAGAAACAAATGAGTTAGCTAGCTTAAGCGTTCTAAGCTTGTCAATGATTTCAGCTGTATGGATGGCCTCTTCCAGGGCCTCAAACCAGAATGCCGCCGCAGCAGTGACAGGCGCAATGCATGCAAGGGGCTGTAAAATGAAACCTTGTTGAATAAACATTTTCTTAAGGTAACCCTCTAATTTTAATCCATTGGATCTGAAAAAGCACAACTGTCCTCAACTGGGATAGTGGTACGCTTTGCTAAAGTAGAAACTGCTCCCTCCACCTTAGGGACCGTCTGCCATAAGTCCCGTGTAGTGGCGTCTATGGGAAACATTTTTCTAAATATAGGAGCGGGGGAAAACGGCACACCGGGTCTATCCCACTCCTTACTAATAATTTCTGTAAACCTTTTAGGTATTGGAAAAACATCAGTACACACCGGCACTGCATAGTATTTATCCAGTCTACACAATTTCTCTGGCACTGCAATTGTGTCACAGTCATTCAGAACAGCTAACACCTCCCCAAGCAATACACGGAGGTTCTCAAGCTTAAATTTAAAATTAGAAATCTCTGAATCAGGTTTCCCCGAGTCAGAGATGTCACCCACAGACTGAAGCTCTCCGTCCTCAGGTTCTGCATATTGTGACGCAGTATCAGACATGGCTCTTACAGCAACTACGCGCTCTGTATCTCGTCTAACCCCAGAGCTATCGCGCTTGCTTCTTAATTCAGGCATTCTGGCTAATACCGCTGACAGGGTATTATCCATGATAGCAGCCATGTCCTGCAAAGTAATCGCTATGGGCGTCCCTGATGTACTTGGCGCCATATTAGCGTGCGTCCCTTGAGCGGGAGGCGAAGGGTCCGACACGTGGGGAGAGTTAGTCGGCATAACTTCCTCCTCGACAGAACCCTCTGGTGACAATTTTTTTATAGATAAAGACTGATCTTTACTGTTTAAGGTGAAATCAATACGTTTAGTACACATTCTCCTATGGGGCTCCACCATGGCTTTTAAACATAATGAACAAGTAGTTTCCTCTGTGTCAGACATGTTTATACAGACTAGCAATGAGACTAGCAATACAAAAAATGTTACTGTGCCTTTAAGAAAAACAAATTTTGTCAAAATTTGAAATAACAGTGAAAAAAGGCAGTTACACTAACGAAATTTTTACAGTGTATATAACAAGTTAGCAGAGCATTGCACCCACTTGCAAATAGATGATTAACCCCTTAATACCAAAAACGGAATAACAATGAAAAAAACGTTTTTAAAACTAGTCACAACAACTGCCACAGGTCTACTACTGTGGTTGTTACCCTCCTCAAATACGACTTTTGAAGCCTTTTGAGCCCTTCAGAGATGTCCTGTATCATGCAGAGGGAAGCTGAGTGTCTCTGTCTGTAATTTTAGCTGGTCAGAAAAGCGCTAAAATAGGCCCCTCCTACTCATATTACAACAGTGGAAAGCCTCAGGAAACTGTTTCTAGGCAAAAATCAAGCCAGCCATGTGGAAAAAAACTAGGCCCCAATAAGTTTTATCACCAAGCAAATATAAAAACGATTAAACAGGCCAGCAAACGTTTTATATTGCACTTTTATAAGAGTATGTATCTCTGGTAATAAGCCTGATACCAGTCGCTATTAAATCACTGTATTTAGGCTTAACTTCCGGTATCAGCAGCATTTTCTAGCAAATTCCATCCCTAGAAATATGTTAACTGCACATACCTTATTGCAGGATAACCTGCACGCCATTCCCCCTCTGAAGTTACCTCACTCCTCAGAATATGTGAGAACGGCAGTGGATCTTAGTTACTTCTGCTAAGATCATAGAAAACGCAGGCAGATTCTTCTTCTAAATGCTGCCTGAGAGAAAATAGTACACTCCGGTACCATTTAAAAATAATAAACTTTTGATTGAAGAAAGAAAACTAACTATAATACACCACTCTCCTTTTACTACCTCCATCTTTGTTGAGAGTTGCAAGAGAATGACTGGATATGGCAGTGAGGGGAGGAGCTATATAGCAGCTCTGCTGTGGGTGATCCTCTTGCAACTTCCTGTTGGGAAGGAGAATATCCCATAAGTAATTGATGATCCGTGGACTAAAATAGTTTGTATTTTTCAGTGGCATATGCACATATCTTATGGGCGCCTGTACACCAGTATTCAAACAGAGCTGACGGTAGTATGTATTGCATCTGTGTGTCACACAAGCCACTGCTGAGATTATTTTAAGGTGTGGTCTTTGAAAACTGGTGCATAGGCTCTCACAGCACATGTGCGTATGTAGCTGATAAACAGTTAATATCTTTTACTAGAAGCATTTTTGCTAATGGAAGTTTATTGAGAAATTGCTTCTATTTGTAATTAAAATGCACATGCAAATTTCAGTTTTGACCTTACTATCCCTTTAAAACTGTACAGGAAATTTGCTAACATTCCAACATTGAAAGAATAGAAAATTGTAATTGATTAAAAAAAAAAAACAATGATGCTCAAAAGATTTCATTATTTCAAGTTGGGAAAACTAGCTTTCTACTATGATATGGTATTCTTTTGTGAAAATTATAAAATCAGAAGGTTAATAATACTGCATAATCCTCTAATTAAGATTGTTAATATAAGTTGTAAACATTATACACATTATACGCACACAAACTATATTCCTCTGTATTTTTACACATTCACCAGAGCAAATTAATAGCAACACAAACATTTTATTTATTAAATCTTGTTTTATTGTATTTTATTTAAATTCTATTGAAGTATTGAAAAAATGTTGCTCAATGTCCTTCATGTTTGATACAGTTGCCTTTCTAAGTTTCAAGTGAAGGTAAACTTTGGTGAATGAAAAAAAAAATACTATCAAAAACAGGGGCAAAGTTCATCAAAGTTTACAAAGCAGCCATTTTGATTAAAAACTTAATTTTTTTTTCTTTTCACAGCCAGAGCAGCTTTCCCCTCCTGGAAATCCTCTCTTCACAAGTCATCAATGACTAATCCGGTTTCCTCCAATCACGGCTTTCCCCCCAGGGTAGTCATTGCCTGAGACCATGCTGTGATTGGAGGAAGCCGGATTAGTCATTGCTGACGTGTGAAGAGAGGATATCCAGGAGGGGGAAGCTGCTCTGGCTGTGAAAAGAAAAAAAAAAGATAATTTTTTAATCAAAACGGCTAATTTGTAAACTTTGATGAATGAAAGTGCCCCTGTTTTTAATAGTATTTTTAAAAAACGGGCTTTCATTCATCAAAGTTTACCTTCACTTTCAATCTTTCACTGTATCTCATTCACTCAGTCTTATGTTCCGAGGAGGAGATACTTCAAGAGACAATGATTTTATTTACCTCAGGAATATGTTGAGAGAATTGTAAACAGGACATTATGTATGGACCTATAATTTTCTGACCCCTTACCTCCTCTTACTTGGACTGACATGAATGCAAACAACACTATATTTCTGTATTACGTTACGTACAATGATACTTATATGTACTATATTAAAATTTGAAAAAATAAAATAAATAAATAATATATATATATATATATATATATATATATATATATATATATATATATATATATATATACTGTATTCATAACCTATTCTGTCAAAATAGAAAATATATAATTTTTAACGTTTTTCCCTTTTTTATGGTTTTTCTTTAGGAAATCATTGTTTAGTTATGAAATTTACAT
>NC_069500.1:87394043-87396543 GCF_027579735.1 Bombina bombina | reverse complement strand
AGGGGGGAGAGAGATCTCAAAAGAGAGGGGGAGAGAGAGCAAAAGAGAGGGGCAGGGAGAGAGCCCAAGGGGTGGGACCGCTGTACCCTGCAAAAATGGCCCGTGTGAACGGGCTTTAGGACTAGTATATATATACTATATATATATATATATATATATATATATATATATATATATATATATATATATATATATATATATATATATATATATATATATATATAGGGAGTGCAGAATTATTAGGCAAGTTGTATTTTGAGGATTAATTTTATTATTGAACAACAACCATGTTCTCAATGAACCCAAAAAACTCATTAATATCAAAGCTGAATATTTTTGGAAGTAGTTTTTAGTTTGTTTTTAGTTATAGCTATTTTAGGGGGATATATGTGTGTGCAGGTGACTATTACTGTGCATAATTATTAGGCAACTTAACAAAAAACAAATATATACCCATTTCAATTATTTATTTTTACCAGTGAAACCAATATAACATCTCAACATTCACAAATATACATTTCTGACATTCAAAAACAAAACAAAAACAAATCAGTGACCAATATAGCCACCTTTCTTTGCTAAGGACACTCAAAAGCCTGCCATCCATGGATTATGTCAGTGTTTTGATCTGTTCACCATCAACATTGTGTGCAGCAGCAACCACAGCCTCCCAGACATGTTCAGAGAGGTGTACTGTTTTCCCTCCTTGTAAATCTCACATTTGATGATGGACCACAGGTTTTCAATGGGGTTCAGATCAGGTGAACAAGGAGGCCATGTCATTAGATTTTCTTCTTTTATGCCCCTTTCTTGCCAGCCACGCTGTGGAGTACTTGGACGCGTGTGATGGAGCATTGTCCTGCATGAAAATCATGTTTTCTTGAAGGATGCAGACTTCTTCCTGTACCACTGCTTGAAGAAGGTGTCTTCCAGAAACTGGCAGTAGGACTGGGAGTTGAGCTTGACTCCATCCTCAAACCCGAAAAGGCCCCCACAAGCTCATCTTTGATGATACCAGCCCAAACCAGTACTCCACCTCCACCTTGCTGGCGTCTGAGTCGGACTGGAGCTCTCTGCCCTTTACCAATCCAGCCACGGGCCCATCCCATCTGGCCCATCAAGACTCACTCTCATTTCATCAGTCCATAAAACCTTAGAAAAATCAGTCTTGAGATATTTCTTGGCCCAGTCTTGACGTTTCAGCTTGTGTGTCTTGTTCAGTGGTGGTCGTCTTTCAGCCTTTCTTACCTTGGCCATGTCTCTGAGTATTGCACACCTTGTGCTTTTGGGCACTCCAGTGATGTTGCAGCTCTGAAATACGGCCAAACTGGTGGCAAGTGGCATCTTGGCAGCTGCATGCTAGACTTTTCTCAGTTCATGGGCAGTTATTTTGCGCCTTGGTTTTTCCACACGCTTCTTGCGACCCTGTTGACTATTTTGAATGAAACGCTTGATTGTTCGATGATCACGCTTCAGAGCTTTGCAATTTTAAGAGTGCTGCATCCCTCTGCAAGATATCTCACTATTTTTGACTTTTCTGAGCCTGTCAAGTCCTTCTTTTGACCCATTTTGCCAAAGGAAAGGAAGTTGCCTAATAATTATGCACACCTGATATAGGGTGTTGATGTCATTAGACCACACCCCTTCTCATTACAGAGATGCACATCACCTAATATGCTTAATTGGTAGTAGGCTTTCGAGCCTATACAGCTTGGAGTAAGACAACATGCATAAAGAGGATGATGTGGTCAAAATACTAATTTGCCTAATAATTCTGCACTCCCTGTATATGTGTGTATGTATATATATATATATATATATATATATATATATAGATAGATAGATAGATAGATAGATAGATAGATAGATATCTCAATCAATCACACAGTAAAGTTTGTCACAACTATTTTTAACGTCTCCTGGACACAAACCTGGAAGTGAACTGCACAGAAACACATCCCAAGCCAATAGCAAAACTCACAGCCCTGGGTACTCACCGGCCTAGTTGTGTGCATTGAAGTGAGTGTCGGCTATTCTGTGTATTGCTTGATATTGTTATGTGATTTCTCCAATTGGGATTTGTACCCAACTGATTGAAAACACAGCTGCCAGTGAATGGTGGTGAGTAGTGAAGGACTGAATTTTGCTAGTGGCTTCCGATGTGTACTCACTCTGGTTTTAGAGTGTAGTCCACTTCCAGGTTTTACTCTATATATTTGCAGTAGACAAGTAAACTTTGCAGAAAGCAAGTGCCTTTGTCTATATTTAACATTAAATGGACTAGTAAATTATTTCCCTCTGGGCTAGTAGCTTTTAAACCGCTGACTAGTAAACTACAGTGATATTTTCCCATTATATACTGTATATATATATATATATATATATATATATATATATATATATATATATATATATATATATATATATATATATATATATAATTCAAAAGTTATAGATCCGCACTCACTGTTGTTTCAAGAAAACAATAGTTTATTGTGTA
>NC_069500.1:87381543-87389043 GCF_027579735.1 Bombina bombina | reverse complement strand
GCCATGGTTTAACAAAAAGGGGAAAGGGAAAGAGAGCAACAGATTCTGCAAGAAGTTAAAAATCGAAAACATAAACTCCAAGAAAAAGTGTCCCATCTGCCAAACTCTTAACACTGCAGCACTGATAGAGACAGATAGCAGAAATAGCCCAAGTGACAAGCAGCATTCCAGGCATGATTGGATAAGAGAAATCAACTCTCATACATACTGTGACATAGGGTAGGGTGGCTGGAGTCACATGACTCTGCTCCCCTCCCCAGTGCAGGCAAAGTCCCCCCCTCCTCCATGTGTGTGTCCAACAGCAAGAGCTTGAAACACCACCTTCCCAGCTGCTCCTTTTCCATCAGAAATGATCAGCCCCAGTGGGAAACATTCACAGTTGACTGAGGCAGCAAACACATTCAGAGCTGCTGTAAACTTAAACCACATGATGTTCACTGGGCACTTTTCACTTGGCAAGAAAGATGGAAAAAAAAAAACTGAAACAACACAGAGAAACCCTTTATTGTTATAATAAACTATGCATTACCTGCTGGTGGGTTTATAAAAACCTTCCTTCCCCCATCAGATCAAGTGTTTGGATTCTCAGAGGATAAACTATAAAGTACTAAGAGAATGTCCATCATAATCCTAAAAACAAACTACAGCAGCTCTTTGTATAAACAGCCTCATAAGTGCGGTTTCTTTTGACAGCGGAGGTTTTAATGCAGCGCTAAGCCAAACATATGAAACAATCCTGTTTTTACATTTAAAACATAACTGATTTAAGTTTAACGTGGAGCGACATGTTAATGTTGCAATAAAGATTTTGAGCCTTTTATTACATTTTGTTGTTGCACAAATGCTAAATGGTAATTGTGTATTTAATTAAACCGCTATAGAACATAATTAAACTTGTGCACCAGAACCGTTCTCATGGTGGTGCTGCTCAGGTGAAGCAATGCACTGCGGCTCCTGAGCATTCGTTTAACCCTTTAACTGCTGAGCCATTTCAAGACTTGTGCTGAGCTGTTTTGGAGTCTTCAGATGCTGATGAGAAACACACAAATATATATTTTTTTTTGCAGGAGAAAAGTTTTAATAAACAAGGTTATAAACTATAGTGTGTGTGTGCTTTTCTCTCCTAAAATCTATAGTAAAAATGGTTTATCCTCATATAGATAAGGGCCATTTAGTATAGTTATGTAAGTTTGATCTGCACGTTAGCTGCTACACAAATAAATGGACATTTATTTATTTACTCAGTGATCACCTGGCTAATAAAATTTTTATTGGGGCTTTTTTTTTTTTTTTTACAGAGGGGCTTTAAATAAAGGGGTCTTGGGGTTTGTAAGACATTTTGATGGGTTTTAATTTGTATGTGTGTGTGTGTGTGTGTGTATTTATATAAATATTTAAAATGGTGTTTATGTTTTTTTTATTTAAAAAGCAAACACACCATTTGCAAGAGCAGGTGATGAGCTTGGGGTTTCTAAAATAACCAACCCCTCCATCCAGCTCCCTTAAACCTTCCCAGCACTTCTGGGTTTCCCGACGTCACCACATACAAGCTTACCAACCACCAGGGATGAGAGAAAGTGCAGTGGGGGGGCACAATGCACTCTAACCCCCCCACACGATGATGACAACTAAATGCATTGGGTGGATTATAACAATGTGTTGTCATTCACACTGAAAGCTTGATAATTACTGAGATTTCAGATCTGTGGTTAACTGTTTGGCGAAACTAAAAAGTGTCACAAAACGCATAAAAAAGTACATAAAGTACACTTCCACTCATAATAACACTGTCAAATAAACAAAAAAATATTGCACACAAAAGTTATAAGGTCTGAAAGATATCAGATCTCGGCTGTTAGAAAAAAAAAAAAAAAAGCTGCCAAAGGGATTTAAAGGGACCGTCAAGTCCAAAAATCCTTTCATGATTCAAATAGGGCATGTCATTTTAAACAACTTTCCAATTTACTTTTATCACCAATTTTGCTTTGTTCTCTTGGTATTCTTAGTTGAAAGCTAAACATAGGAGGTCAATATGCTAATTTCTTAGACCTTGAAGGCCTCTGCATTTGACAGTATTTCACCACTAGAGGGCGTTAGTTCATGTGTTTCATATAGATAACATTGAGCTTATGCACGTGAATTTAACAAGGAGTGTGCACTGATTGGCTAAAATGCAAGTCTGTCAAAAGTACTGAAATAAGGGGACAGTCCGCAGAGGTTTAGATACAAGAGGTAAAACGTGTATTATTATAACTGTGTTGGGTATGCAAAACTGGGGAATGGGTAATTAAGGGATTATCTATCTTTTAAAAAAACAAAAATTCTGGTGTTGACTGACCCTTTAACATTGAGATACATATCTAATGATGTATATATATATATATATATATATATATATATATATATATATATATATATATATATATACATAATTGTATTAATGTATTTATATGTGTATATATGCATTTACAGACATATATAGACATTTAAACACATAGATATGCATGTATACATATATAGACATGAGTGCATTACAGTCTTTTGCCTTTAAAGTAAAAGTTAATTTTAATGTAGTCGCTAAGTTGTTTTTAAAAGATCCATAGTTTTTTTTATATTTATTATTTTTATGACACATACATATATATATATATATATCCTTCTAATGTTTTTGACATTCAAGCCTTGTATTTAACCCCTTAATGACAACTGACGTACCAGGTACGTCATGCATTAACTTACAGTTAATGACAATAGACGTACCTGGTACGTCAGTTGTCTAAGAGAGTGCTGGAAGCGATCGCAATCGCTTCCAGCAGCTCTCAGGGTATTGCAGTGATGCCTCCATATGGAGGCATCCTGCAATACCCTTTCAGAAGACTCCGATGCAGAGAGAGCCACTCTGTGGCCCTCTCTGCACCGGTAGCGATGGTGCCGGTTCGTTGGTGGGTGGGAGCGCAACAGGGAGGCGGGTGGGCGGCCCATCGCTACCCGGCATCCGGCTCCTGTAAGTGCAATGTGCACGCCGGGTGCCGGGAGCGTGCGGGGGGGGCGCATGCGCGTGCGCGCGCGCGATTAGCTACCCACACTGACACCAATGAGCAGGGAAGAGGGGGGAAAAAATAAATATATAAGGATCTGGGAGGGGGAGGGGGTTGGGGTATTGTGGGGGGCTGCTACACTACAGAAAAATTTAAAATGGCAATAAAAGATAAAAAAAAACACTTTTTTGGGGGGCAAATTGGGTACTGGCAGACAGCTGCCAGTACCCAAGATGGCGGCAATTAGGTAGGGGAGAGGGTTAGAGAGCTGGGGGGGGGAATCATGGAGGTTGGGGCTAAGGCAGGAGTCCATCACAGCTAAAACATTTTATTTTTTTTTATTAAAAAAAAGAAAAACTCCTTTTATTTAGTACTGGCAGACTTTCTGCCAGTACTTAAGATGGCGGGGACAATTGTGGGGTGGGGGAGGGAAGAGAACTGTTTGGGAGGGATCAGGGGGTGGGATGTGTCAGGTGGGAGGCTGATCTCTACCCTAAAGCTAAAATTAACCCTGCAAGCTCCCTACAAGCTACCTAATTTAACCCCTTAACTGCTGGGCATAATTTACGTGTGGTGCGCAGCAGCATTTAGCGGCCTTCTACTTACCAAAAAGCAACCCCAAAGCCATATAAGTCTGCTATTTCTGAACAAAGGGGATCCCAAAGAAGCATTTACAACCATTTGTGCTTTAATTGCAGAAGCTGTTTGTAAATAATTTCAGTGGGAAACCTAAAGTTTGTGACAAAATTTGTGAAAAAGTGAACTTTTTTTTTTATTTGATGACATTTGGCGGTGAAATGGTGGCATGAAATATACCAAAATGGGCCTAGATCAATACTTTGGGTTGTCTTCTAAAAAAAAATATATACATGTCAAGGGATATTCAGGTATTCCTGACAGATATCAGGGTTCCAATGTAACTAGCGCTAATTTTGAAAAAAAGTTGTTTGGAAATAGCAAAGTGCTACTTGTATTTATGGCCCTATAACTTGCAAAAAAAGTAAAGAACATGTAAACATTGGGTATTTCTAAACTCAGGACAAAATTTAGAAACTATTTAGCATAGGTGTTTTTTGGTGATTGTAGATGTGTAACAGATTTTGGGGGTCAAAGTTAGAAAAAGTATGTTTTTTTCAATTTTTTCCTCATATTTTATATTTTTTTTATAGGAAATTATAAGATATGATGAAAATAATGGTATCCTTAGAAAGTCCATTTAATGGCGAGAAAAACGGTATATAATATGTGTGGGTACAGTAAATGAGTAAGAGGGAAATTACAGCTAAACACAAACACTGCAGAAATGTAAAAATAGCCATTGTCATTAAGGGTAAGAAAATTGAAAAATGGTCCGGTCATTAAGGGGTTAAAAGTCATGAACTGGGGGGAACAAAATCTGCAATTTAAACTTGATTGTAGCAAGGAAGAGAGCCTTATACAAAGATTACTATTTAAAATACGGCTAAGCTATTTTTATCTTTTAAAATAAAGATTTTAGGCTGGAATTAGATGAATTACCATTTCATAGTACAATAGCATTTAATAGCTTAGCATTCTAGGAGTTAATTTTATAAAGAATTGCAGGTATATCAGCTTAAAGATATGCTCACATCACAATACGTATAATTTTCATCTGAGGATTAGAAGCCATACAATTACATCCATTGCTGCATCATTTTCGCATTATAATTTAGAATGCCAGCTAAGACATTGACTAATATGTGTAAGCTTTTTTTTAGCATTATTTAACTTATATTTATCTTAGGGTACACTATAAATGTCTACCAGGGTGTCTAGGGAGGAGCAAATAACTTCTGAACATCTGACATATTAAATGATTCAATATTTGTTATATCTATTAACTTTCCCTTTATTAAAAGTAAATTCAAATTTTAATTTTCAAATGCAGATTATCACAAATATCATTGCAAGTCTGTTGGAATTATTATTCAAATTTAGCATTCAAATGCTACATATGAATACTTCAAATGCTGGATTACCTATTGAAATTTTTAAAGTGTTTTTCGAAATATTTTAAAGGCCGAATGAATGTCATAGGGATGAGTTGCTATTTCCAATTAAGGACAAAAAAGGCTCCATAGTAAAACTGAAAATAATAACAAAGGGTCTAAAATCAGCTTTTGATACTACTGTGGGGTTATTCTAACACTAGGCATATTAATCAATATCCTGGTGGGCGTAATTTTTTTTTTTTTTACCATAAATCACCGTTCACTAACAAAGTTAGTCAACACCAGAATTGTTGTTGTTTTAAAAGATAGATAATCCCTTAATTACCAATTCTCCAGTTTTGCATAACAAACACAGTTATAATTATACACGTTTTACCTCTGTAATTACCTTGTAACTAAACCTCAGCAGACTGCACCCTTATTTCAGTTCTATTGACAGACTTGCATTTTAGCCAATCAGAGCTGACTCCATGGTAAATTCACGTGCATGAGCTCAATGTTATCTATATAAAACACATGAACTAATGCCCTCTAGTGGTGAGAAACTATCAAAATGCATTTAGATTAGAGGCGGCCTTTAAGGTCTAAGAAATAAGCATATGAACCTCCTAGGTTTAGCTTTCAACTAAGAACTCTAAGAGAACAAAGCAAAATTGGTGATAAAAGTAAATTGGAAAGTTGTTTAAAATGGCATGTCCTATTTGAATTATGAAAGTTTTTTTGGACGTGACTGTCCCTTTAACAGCTAGATTACAAGTGGAGCGCTAATTACCGAGCTCTGCAAACGGGCAAATTTACTGGCGTTCGCATTCTGTCAACTTGTAATTCCAGCGCACATTATTAGCAAGCAATGATATTACTCAGTGGAGCACAAATATAGCTTTCAAGAAAGCAATATTTAGTGCTCCACTTGTAATCGGGCCCTAAAAGAGTTGTCAGGTACACCTTTCCAAAAGTCAGTAGCCAGGTAATTAGTAGAAGTCAGACTACATAACAAGTAAACAGGTACAAATCAAAACCCAGAAATCAGTCAAAGGTCAGTCCAAGAGAACAGGTCTGAAATCAGGAACGACAAAACCATAGAATAACCACCAAGCTGGTCTCACAAACAATTTATAGATCCTTCCGCCTCTGTTTGCAAATTTTATGTGACAGCATAATTTCTGGCATATACGCCTATAAGAAACTCCATCAACAGCAATATCCTCACGATTTGCTCCATGTTTAGCATCTCTACTATAACTAAACCGCATCTTCAGCGCACATTAGATGTGCGCCAAACTGCAACCTGTGCCTTTTTTTGGTTTCACCACAGCCGGGGATTGAATGAGCTGACTTCTAAACCATATTTCGCATACCTTCACACATCTAGATTGTGAAGCAAACAGATGTGGCTGACATCTAATGACAGATGCCAGTGTTGCAGACTGACGGGCAACCCTTCAACTATGAACCTTCTCTTAACAGTTGAAGTAAGACAACTTTTTGGGTCCGACACCCACTGAACAATTTCTTTGCTTCATTACAGCTGGCTTAACAATCAACAGTCTCAAGCTGCAATTTAGTTTGTGACCCCAATGAGTAAAGTTTATCAAATTACAGGAAAATAATTGTGATCCGATCAGCCAAATCTATTGCAAACAGCAGTGATGTGTCTGTGGTTTTGCACTAATTTCTTTTAAAACACACTATCGAGACACTGCCTGAAAAAGCATTTGCAGACTGGTTGCCAACTCATTTGATTTGTTATAGGAAAGTCAGAGAAAAGCAATGCATATGAATCCTGTTCTAATATCAAATAGAACAAAGGTCTCCCGTTTAAACCAAAGCTCATATTTCAATAGGATCTGCACAAATTGGCACCTGCCGTAAAATAAGCATCATTTACTCAAAACAACCCTCTACTTTATGAAAAATATATCTAGTTAAAATTATCTTGCAAAATATTGACATATTAAACGTGTAGTGGTTCTCAAGCCAAGAATGTCAGATATTTAAATGTTGACTTTGCAACATCCTGAACACAATTGCTGAGAAAAGGGAGAAATGGAAGCTCGTTTAGTTAACAGAACTAGTGCCAAGGTTCAGCACAATTCTCTTTTGTTGTAACTGGACTGAGGGCCAGCAGCAGAAAGCAAAAAAAAAAAAAAAAAAGTTGTATTAAATCCACAACCAGTACTATGATTGGCAAAACCATATGCGACTTAAACATAAAAAAAAAAAAGTTTAAGGCAGAATTAAACTACAAGCGAGTTGATACAGTATCCCACAAAAGTGAGTACACCCCTCACATTTTTTAAAATATTTTATTACATCTTTTCATGTGACAACACTGAAGAAATTACACTTTGCTAAAATATAAAGTAGTGAGTGTACAGCCTGTATAACAGTGTCAATTTGCTGTCCCCTCAAAATAACTAAACACACAGCCATTAATGTCTAAACAGATGCCAACAAAAGTGAGTGCACCCTTAAGTGGAAATGTACAA